>NW_010097573.1:0-30800 GCF_000699245.1 Pterocles gutturalis
TGGACAGGGACAAGAGAAGGGAGATAACACAAACAAAAGAATCTACAAATCTTGATTATGCATCTCTCAACAAATCTTGCCACATTCCCTTGTCATCTGTGGTGATAGGGCACACCCGTGCATAATTTGGCTACTTTTATGCAATTAGTGTCTTTCTGCTGGCTAACTTTACACAGCAAGCATTATGGCAAAGCTCTATCTGCATTACAGCAAAGCTTTTGTAAACTGGCATATATTAACAAGGTAATACATTGCATATGTGATCAATATTATACATATCAGATATATTGTTAGGTTGTGAGGTTCATCTAGAGGTCAAATTTGGTTCAGGGCGTCACTACTCAGGCCCTAGTATTTCAATCTGCTGCAAAGGACAGTGCCATAGACCAAAAAATTGAGCGTGTGGCAACGTACCACCATTGTAGTTCTGTGGTGGAAAAAACTCACTGGAGAGTCTGCTTTACTGATTGTCTTGTCATCATTGAAATTCTCATGCTGGACTATGTAGTTTAAGTAAAGACATAAGTGATTTCAAATTAATAACTGTCTCTTATGGAAAACACCTCCATACAATTAAATTCCAATAATAATTTGAATATTAACTCAGCACTGAGTTTTAAAAAAATATAGCTACTGAAACAGATTTTTCTGACACCTTGAACATGAACTTTTGCCACTGACCCCATCTCAGCAAAGTTTCAAAACCATGTTTTGAGTGCCTGACTGACTGTATTATCATTCATTGGCTTCATACACTCAAGAACATCTCAAAAGGTGATGTTGACAGTAAAATTCTGGGCACAACTTGGCTTTACTTTTCTGTTTATGTATCCTTATTTGCTCTGCAAGATACGGTTCAAATGTCTTCTGGTGATTGGAATAAGTAGATAGTTGTATGAAAGGCAGAGTGACAGGATGGATGCAAAGTGTTTCCAATAGTGTCCAGGAAGCAGCATTAATTAATCTGGCTACTTGTGCCTTGGCATCCTCTGCTTAACATATGCCAGCTTAAAGAAGTGCTTGCCAAATCTATATTCCATTTTACCCACAGCTCAAAAAAAAAAAAAAAAAAAAAAGTTTAATATGTAACAAGCCTTCTCCAAAAAGTAAAAGTGTCAGAAGTTCCTAAACAATTATGTCAACTTTTAAAAGAATACTAAAACCAAATCAATTGATTTAAAACAGCCAGCACATTACAATACCTAATGCTATTTAGATTATTTCTTGCTAGCTAATAGAAAGGAAAAATGAGAATGGTTTAACAAAGTGCATTCAATTATTCTTCCCCTGACCATGAAACTCAAAACACCACTTTTCTATCAGTCACCAACATGCAGAAAATATTGAAGTATTGCTTTGCTTTAAAAAAAAATTATACAAAATCCTCTAATTATTTTCAGTTTGAGACAATCTGATTTTGAGGAGTCTGTCCCTCAGTAAGAAATGCAGTCTCTTTCCTACTTTCCCATCACACTGTCTAACTGGGGAAAAAAAAAAAAAAAAAGACTCAAAGAATAGTGACCAAAGAAGAACTCCACAGCAGCCTTCCCTTTCAGCTCCTTCCTGAATAAAAGAAAGCACGCATACTCTCTCACACATACATATACACCCCCTGTAGGGCATTGCTGTCATACTCTACAAAGCTGGTAAGACCCTTCCCTTCCAACTAGATTGTACTGATAACTTTCGGTTTCAATGCTTTCTGCAAGGTTGAATTCCATTTCAGGGTACCTGCTCTGGGCAGTCGTCCTTGCTTTTGAGACCAATAATGCTGAGCTTATATCTACAGCCAGGTTTTGTGTTCTGCCTTTTTCATTTTAAATAGTAAATAAGTATATGGGCAGTCTGTGTCAATCTTAATTCTCCACATTTTTTCTTCAGCTCACAGTTTATGTTCTATGCAGAGAACTTTAGCACTACAGGTGGGAAGGTAGCATGCACTGAGCTATTCAGAACACAAACAGATGTGCATGCCTCGTTATTATTGCTCTTAATCCCATATATTTGTTCTAATGACTGACATTTAACAAGACATGGGAAACTATTTGGTTGGTGCACAGCCTCTAACTGCACATCAATATTCCACTGGCTGGAAGACCTTGGTTTAACTTCCAACACTTTGTTCACCTCCTTTGGGTCATTATAACCCATACACTGAATCAAATGCACAAAAGCCCTGGAGTCATAACCACACTCTGCTTTTTCTTGTTGTTGTGCCCATGACCCCAACAGCAGCGAGAATAACCTCTGGTACAAACATCTATTATGTGTATTCTGTGTGCTTAAAATAGCCTCTTGACCAGTCAATAAATCATACTTGACATAGAGGAGAAATAAAATATAGAGAAAACTTGAAATATCACACCTTCCTCTTCAGAGGCAGACAATGAGCTGGATTCGGTTTGATACTTCCACACAGGGCAATTAATATGTAAAATCAGAGTGGCTGAGCCAAGCAAAAGGTCAGATGTCCTTGGAAAGATGATGATGATGAAAGAGGATGAAAAGAAAAAAAAAAAGGAAGCCAGGTGAAAGACATCAAAATGTCACTGGAAAGAAGCATACAATGTGTAGAAGTGTAACCCTGATGGAAGGCACAATGCAGCCTAGTACACAAGGTAGGGGGTAATCCTGGCACTGCACTCTGTGACCTGCTGTGGCAAATTTCAGTACAACAAAAATAGATTTGCTTAAAGACATAACCTGTGATGGAAATAAAAAACAGTTTAAGAACTGCTAGGTTAGCACAGCAATAAATTCTCATACCCTGTCCTTTGATGAGAGAGACTGTTGTATCCTCCCTTGTGAATGAAGGAGTGAAACAACTGACATCTTACAATAGACAAAATTCTTAAATGCCCTAATTGCAGTGCAGAATAAATATCAACATGTCAGGAGTCAGTGGACAGTCTTACAAGCCTTATGAGACCTTAATATGGTCTGTCTAGAGAGCAATATTTATCATTGATCATTTGTGGTCACTTTATCTGAAAAAGCTGTTGCAACAGGCTGTCTTTAGCAACTTTATAGCTTGGTAACACAACTACCTGCTGACCTGCAAAGTCTTGTCATCTTTTGCAACTTGGATGGGCACACTGATATCGCACTGGAAGAAAGGTGGCATCTCCCAGGAGGTAAGTTATAAGTTCGTACTCCTGTGAAATGAGATGGAACAAATAGAAAAGCCCTAAGCTACTAAAAACAACATGAGAAGCTCACCAGAAGAATTATGGGATGAGCTATAACAGGCCAAAGGAGCCTAAACTCTTTTTTCAGAAGTTACTATAGCAAGGCTTAGAGACTTTTCAGATAATTGAGGCATGATCTGTGAATAAAGATCAAACTCAGTCAATTGGAATAAAAAAAAGGGCAAAACAAAACTCTTGTGGATAAACAGCTACAAAAAAGCAAAACTGAATGTGTAAACCATGTATGACACTGATTTCTTTTTTAACAGAAACTGAGCTTACAAGAAACCCAAAGTATCTTCCACTTCAAATTGAGTGACAATCCAATAAACAGATATACATGTGGCATTTATAGCTCCATGTACATTGACAATGCAGCAGCACATAAAAAAAAAAAAGTTCAGGTAAAACAATAGTTACAATGCAATAAATACAAATAAAAATAAATACAGATTCAAGAACATGTATCACTGTCAACCTATATAGAAAAAAGCACTCCCAAAATATGAAAAACACACATGCAATTTAGTTTTGATACTTCCATACATTTATTTTTATGTATTTATATGCCTGTTAGCATACTGTCTGCTCTACTATATAGTCCTCTATACTGGGGTACGTGCTCCCATATCCAGTTTACCTGAACAGCTGTAGTTAGGGTACTTCACTTTCCTTTGACATAAAGGCCAAAAAACCCCCACCCTTTTAATCTAAAGACAATATATTACTCTAAATTATTCAAAACATGAACATTAAACAAATCCTTATTATTGCAGACTACCAAGTGGGGATTATTCTACTAGGATCATCTGTTATGCCCTTGTGTTAGCTGTTCCATGCTGTAAACCCAGACAGTATCTTAATAACTGCTTCCTCACGGAAGACCCCTGACTAGTGCTAAAGACAACACCATATCTTCTGAGGAATATTTAAGTCATTCTCTAGACCTTACAATGGGGGAGTCCATCTCAACTTGGTTCCACAGACTCTTTAATCCAGTCATCCCATAGACCTGGTTTTGTTGGGTTTTTTGCTTTGATGGAGTTTTTGCTGGGTTTGGAATTTTTTTTTTTTTGGGGGGGGTTATGGGGGTGGGGGGGTGAAAGGGTGGTTTGGGTTGCTTTTTATTTTTTTTTAACTTACATGAAGATGATTTCTTCATGAGCCTGCTGACACACAAGCCAATATGAAGCCACGTAGACCGGAATTACATTTCAAGTACAGTGATTTCTGCTAAGGTTATGTGTCTTTCCTGACAAACAGGTATACCTATTTGTCTCCAGATGCACAGCATTTGCCATCAACTCAGTAACTCCATGTTGCCCTCCCTGCGTAGTTTGCAAATGTATCCAGGAGAGGAGGAAGACTTTTGCCCAACACAAGCAAATGAGAAATGTTTCTCCCTGATTTAGTGTCCTTGATATTCAGGACTGGTAGCCAGAATCCTGCGTCTTGTTAGAGAAAAAGGCAAGCTACAATAAGACCTTGGATGTGAGTTATGGATCTCTCCGTTAGCTTATTAGAGGGATATCTGTTTTTGTTTGGCATTTGATGTCATTTTGTTGCTATCTGTCAGGAGGGTTTTTGAGTGGTGAAGGAGCAGATGGGTTTATCACTCTCTATGAACACTGGCCATTAGTCATAAAGTCAACTAACATAGCCACCCAAAAACATCCAGCCTCCTTAATGGATGAAACAATGTAATTGATAGAGAGTCTACAAGCAACAGGAGACCCATTTTTTGGCACTGTACTGAACCTTATCTAGACTGCTGCAGTAATATTTTTATGCTTTTATGTCCTTTTTTAGAGAGTGCTTCAATGCCTTTAAAGAAACACCTTCCTGCTTAATGTCGTCGCAGCTCAGCCAGGTAAGTGGCTAGGAGTTAGTACAACCCTAGCAATAAGCACTGGCCACACAGAACAGCTATTCGCCAGCATATGCTATATAGGCACTATTTACCTCCTGTCCATCTGCTTCTCCATCAGCCAGGAGCACATTACTGTGATTTCTTTGATTTTTATTAAAGGATGTTTGCTGCTTTAGAGATGACCTTCCCCAGTAAACACTCCAACAGCAACAGTCATGAGCATTTTCCTTTGACAGAGAACATTATTAATTGCAAAATCCTAACTGAAAGAATACCTGCCCTAATCTTTAATTCTCCAGAGGTATAAAACTTGCTACATTTTTCCTCTTCAGAATTCAAGTCCCCTACATGCATTCTCTAAACTGAGTAACAAGCTGTTTTACACCTTGCTTAAAAAAGCAGGGAATGTGACATACAAGTTCCCCGCAGGGCTGCATCCACCAGGCGTTCCAAGGCTGCTGGAAGGAGAGGCAGCAGCCCAGCCGTTTTAACCTACATTTCTCCATTGCTCCACAGCATCCAGGCAGTGGGAGCAGTCTGCCACAGTGACTGCTGCTTCCCACATACCACGAGCTCCCTTTCTGCCTGAGGTCCTGGACAAGATGATTATACCCAACACTTCACATAATAATAGAAATATAGGGATATGGGGACCCTCAAGGACTCTTGAGACAAGGATTATAAGAAAAAAAACACATTCCTTAGCTGAAGGTACAAATTAGACTTTTCATACAAAAAAAAGACTAGCAACATAGATTATATATCAACCAGATGGGTAGTGAACAAGGAGAAATAGGGAGGGAAAAGGACATGTGATGTCAAACAGCATTGCCATGCTGAAGTTCCTTCTCCTTTCGACTTTTCTGTCTATTTTTAAATAGGTATTTTTATTAGCTTGTAAGGTCACTGTACAGCTCACATAAAACTTGTATAACTTGCAAACAAGGACACAGTGCCTGCTGCTTCACATAAACTGAAGGTTAGTTTAGACTGAGGTGAAGCAATGAGACACTGCTAATACAGTGTTTTGCGTTGTTTTTAAATTTTATTCTTAAGTGCACATGCAAAAAAAGATGCTACGATCACCAAAATCACAGTTATGGTGCTGCCAGTATGAGGAATTTTATACAGAATGTCATTATAACCTGCTTTTTCTTAAACCAGTTACCTTGGGAGTGCTGGAACTATAGATAGATATATCACCTTTTACTGGAAAATAGGAAAAAATAAAACCAGAGGGGAAAAAAAAATGGGAGTATGACAAGAGTGTAGACAAAAAAAAAAAAAAACCACAAAAAACCAGATAATGACAGAGACTTTTTTTTTTTTAATCAGTATAATTCTGAAAGTTTTTTTCAGCAAGTAATAAAGCCAAAAAATTACCATCTCAAGTTTAAACAGATAAAACACACGAAATCAGAGCAAACGAGGCAAAAAGCAGCACAATCACAAAGAGCTTGGGGCAGGTAAATAGTAAATATCAAGGCACATTCAGGTCTTTCTGTAGCACAAGCAGCTCTTTAGGGTGTTACAGGAGCTGTTAAAAGCCCTAAAGCTTCCAGCTGGCATGTGAACACTTAGTACATGCTGGAGGACTTTGTGGCATGACACACTCCCTGGTTCAGACCTTTCAGCAGGCACAAGGATGCATGCAGTCTCCACCTGGACAGAAGATTCTGAGTCCTCTTTCTCCAAAGGAAAGTAGTTTGCATGCATCAAAATCTTTTTGAACTGAACGAACAGGTAGGCAACTAGTAGACAAGCAGGGTGTTATCTGCAAAAGTGCACTACTGCTCTTGATCAAAGCACACTGATATCAGCATAGCCTCAGCCTGAACAAGCATGAAGTCTCAATACCTTTGAGAAGACTGCTGAAGAGCAGAAACTGGTAGAGCTCTGGATGCCAGCTCCTCCTGCACTCTGCAACTAGGGCTACTCTTTCACTGGGTAGGATATCCTGGCTAGCCTGATCATTATGATCTCTTGAACAACCTGCCAGGGAAAAGGAGTCTCACTCCCCCTCATGCAGTCTCTTTCCTTCCTCTTAATTTGTGTTTCTCTATCAAAGACATGCCATCATTTTAAGTTTCTGACTTGAAGCTACTGCAGTTGCACATTACAGAAGGCCTGTTCTCCATCTCTGCTAGATTTCAGGCTGCCTCTGTCCCTGAACACACATATGAAAAGGCAGCAAGTTATTTACTTTTGCTCTTCTCATTTAGATCAGGGAATGAAAGTGATTGGCCAAGAGGACTTTTCTCATCATATTCTGAAAAATCTTCCTTTTTAATGACATTTTAAACAATTCTTATTTATACTGTATTGTTTCCCCCTTGTCCTTGAGCCCAGTGCAGTTTAATGGCCTCTTCCTCATATCTTTAGCTATATTACCAAAGAAACGATGTAAATAAAAGCACCTGTTGGGTAATCACCTTACATCAGCATAATACATGAAATTGGGTCTGGATAAAACAGTGCACCCTCCAGTATCATCATTCTGGATACTTTGCTGTTAATGTTATGTCTCTGCAAATTTCTGACCCAAGCCTACCCAGACTTCAAGCACTTTTCCTCAAATACACAAAGAGAGTTTCTAGAGACTAGAAACTTAAAACAGTATCCAAACATTTTCCAAAGTCTTCTAAAAAGCCACTGTATTTTGTACCATTGGCAGATACAAGAGGACCTAAGTCATTCTCTCAGCTCCTCCATTCATCTATAGATAAAATACTGGAAGTAGTATGGGGGTTTTCCAGCTCCAATACAATTTCTCAAGGTTTTGCTTCTAACTAATGTATTGAGGTCCAAGAGGAACAGAAAGAGGCTGGTTTAAACTCAGTAGTTTTGTGTATTACACTGCCTTTGGTACGAGGCAGTGCGTATTGAAAACATTCTCTGTACCACTGCAAGCTGGTAATAGGGTGCTCTGCCCAATTGAAGGAATGGCTCACAAAGTGATTTCACAGCAGCTAGGAAGTTACTCCATATTGGTAATGTAACACATATGCCCATTCAGAGTCATTTGCGCACCCAACTGGCTGCTGAAACAGTGGCAGCTCGCCAAGATAAAAACCACTGTATAAATCACAATTTCAACATCAGGTACCATTTGGTCATTTAGTTACACTGTTTCCCATTGTTTACCTTATATGAGCAACTGAGCACTTGGGAAGGGCTTGCTGAGTGACTTCCAAGGTGGAATTGCAAAGCAGAAAAAACAGAAAGAGGACAGCAACAATCACTGTTGACTTCCCCCTCCTGCCCTGACAAGTTCACACAGGTCAATACCTTGCTTAATAGGGTTTGCTTTAACGAGCAAATCTACAATCAGACATAAAAGTCTAGGAAACAATCTTGTTTGAGGATCAATGATCTCTATTACGGATTCTGAAATAAAAAAAAAATTTAGATGTAATTCAGTAATCAAAAGAGCAAAGAAAGACATATGCCATAGTAAGTAAGAGGGAAAACAAAGCATTTGAATAAAAGTGATATGTTGTAGGTATATTTCACTTTTAGTTCACTCTCTTTCGCTCTCTCATCTACCTGCTGACAAATGTTTTGTATAAATAGCAGAATATATGCTTCACAGAGACAATTCTTTTCTGACAGCTTTTCCATCGGTAGCATCTATATGATTCGTGCCAAGTTCAGATTTACAGTAACACTGAGGAGCATCCATGGGAAAAATCTTACTCATTATATTAATTGATCAGATCAAAGTATTTAAACAATTTTTCCAGAGTGCTTCAGGGAGACAGCTGGTAGGAAATGCACTTTTGGCTATTAGACTGGTATTAATGGTGCTGAATCAGTTACATCTTCATATTTATGATTTCCTGCTGCTGCAGACGCCATCCTCAAAATAAAATTTGTGTACTGTTAAAGAAGTGACAAAGTAATACAGTTTTATAATTAACATGTTTTCCCCAGAAATCGAGATTAGAATTCAACCATTCTATACTCCTATCACCTTTGCTACCCTAGCTCAGTCCAGTGTAATAACAACATATGCATTTAAAGTGGTATCTGTCAACTCTCATCTCTAAGAAGTGGAAGAACTTGTTGGCTTCCTGCAGCCTCACGACAAACCAAGGATATGATGCCCTTCTGGGGACAGAGTATAGTCATTATGTAACTTCAGCTTGGAGGCTTTCTCATCCCTAAGCTGTTCACTGTAATATAGAGCGAATGAAAACTCAAGAGCTGAGCTGAAAATGTTTGCAAGGTCCTCTAATACATGGAAGCAGCTAAAACTGTTTCTAGATCGTGAATACGATTGCCAGTGACTGAAGATAACTTCTCATGCAGTAATGTTTAAGGGCTGGAGCCTACTGGGCCAGGCTGGATGAGTCTTTGAGCAACCTGGTTTAGTGGGAGGTGTCCCTGCCCACAGCAGAGGGGTTGGAATTCGATCTTTAAGGTCCTTTCCACCCAAACCATTCTATGATTCTATGAAATAGAGCATGACAGGAAAAAAAAGTTCTCATTCTGCAGGCCTTACAATCTAAACTGAAAAAGGTGAAATTACTAGCCATAGGACACATAGGCAGTCCATATTGAAATTCAAATCAAAATTCTGTGCTCTCAGTCAGTGCCCAATTCAGTCAACCACTTAGACACACAAGACTGCTCCACCAAAATCTGTGCAGTGGGACTGTCTGATTCAACACATAAGCCTTTGCTTTGAGGATAATTGCAGAATTGCTTTGTTTTGTCTTCCTATGTAAATCTGCCATATGGGCCTCAGCTACGGCAATGAGAGAAAAAGTTGAGAAGTTTGATAATTCTTGGGTTTAGAAAGAGATTAAGGTCTGGCAGCTGGCAAGTATGAAGCAGAAAAATTCAATGTAACGTGCCCAGCTGCACTGTGGAAGTAGGATGAGCCAAAACAGACTCTCTGCCAACAGGGAAAGCTTGCTCAAGAATTACCAAAAGTACTCAGGTACAGAATGTCACATAAGATTAAGAAAAAGGAACAGGAAAATTAAAGAGGCCTTTTAAAAAGGTGGAAGCAGGTTGAAACATGAAAAGCGCAGTAATGTCTCACATAAAGAAATGTGGGGACATAGAAGATAATCTTAGTAAGGAAATTATCTCTTTGTATAACTATGGATAGTCATTAGAAATTCATTAGGGTGTGAGAGAGAATGCACTCCATAGCTTTACTGTCTACTGTAGTGGCTATGATGCCTGCATAGTCAATCCTAAATTACAGTGCACTGCAAACAGTAAAATTGGATTCTCATTCTGTAAGTAGTCAAGCCCTACATTCACTTAAATTGGGCCACAGAATACATAACAAAAACACAGTGCCTCACAAACAGGAGCGGCTTGATTTATTACCAAGAGATTCAGTAATAAAAAATGAGAGTTCTCAACACATTGCCAACTCAGTTGTTAATTTATAATTAAAACAGATAAAGTTTCTACCACATGTAGAACACAGTGCAGAGCAAGTATCAATAGATACAAGACACAGCTGGACTTCAAGCTTTCGGAAAAATCTTTTGGCTTGTGACAGTTGTTAGTACTGTTCTAAACAAAACCTCCCACCTTTATTTAAAATTTATTTCAACTCATAATTAAATGATTGCTGCAACAGGAAGCAATGAAGTACCTCTGGAAAGGCTGCTATGATGACATCTGTGCTTACGATCAGGGAAGACTGACATTTAAACTTCCAAGTGAATTCTGACACATAGAAATGGCTTGATGAAAACCTATAATATTTTTTTCCTGAAAAGAAGCCAATCCTTCAACTGATATGAAGTCTCTACATTACTAGTCCGAGCTAATAATGTGAAGTTGCTAATTTGCGCATTTGTATTTATATACATTTCGTGTGGTACCTACATATCATTGTTCTGATGTAACTGTACATGCTCCACCTGAAAATATCACTACTACTGTCGAAGCATTAGTGTCACCCTATAGCTTATGACCCTTTAGTGGAAGATATTTCCCTTATAAAGTCAGTTCATGGCTTCAGTTGCATGGGTTTTCACACCAAACAAGTATATAACTTTAAAGAGAAGGATGTGTACACAGACATGTATATGAATATGCTAATAAATATCCAAACATATACAGGTAAATAAAAAGGCATATCACATGTATACACACACACAGAAAGGATTGTGAAGATGCAAAATAGACCCCTTTTCACTATTTTTTTCCCCCAAATTGTGTATTTTTTGTGTTCTCTTTAAAAAGGCATTGCAGTATTTATTGATGTGTTTGAACTAATTCCTTCTGAAAGAATTTGGTCCTCTTGTTTTTTTCTCATATAAGTTATTCCTGAAACGTTATTTCTGACACTGTACTTTGCTGACTTTGTCACTTTGAGAATTATTAAAAACAGCTGTTCACCTAAGATCCAAACTGTTTGCCCAAATGGAAAATGGAATTTTATACTACAGAAATTCAAGGCAAGAACGTATTCTGGCCTCAGGCAACCACGTAGACATACTAAAAATCTATTGCATAGACTAGAAAAGCCAGTCCTTGGCTGTGCTGCAGATGCAGGGCCGAAGAACTCTGCTGTTTTTCACAGCTCGTAAGATAAGCAAAATCTGGTTCCTACTTTTCCTGGGTTGCCCGGAACGAAAAAAGCTGTACCTCCTTCAAGATTTCACTAACTTCTTGGTCTCTTAAAACAATCAGTAGTTTGGTTGAAATAAAGAAATGTTCCTCCCTGCTGCTGCTTTGGAAATGGTGAGGTTGACTATTGCCTGCTGCTTAACACAAGGACTACAGAATAACCCTTACCCTGAAATGAACACAAAGTTCTTGGTGTGTCTCATACCTATGAAGGTACATAAAACAAAACCGAAATGAGCAATACAACTATAAAATAAAACAAATGCAACCTTACAGCATCTCACTAAATTGACAACATGAGCTGAAATCTTTATTTGATTAAATTATCAGTAATTCCTCTAGCTGCTGCTCTTTGTGGATGAGTTTCATTTTGTTGTAGAATAATCCATTAAATTTACAGGAGGGATGTGCTGGTTCATTAAACAGCTAAGGAGGTGACAAAACTGAGTTGGTGCTTCTTCCAAATCACACTTATGTGCCTGATAAATTGATCTACAGAAAATATTGTTGTCAAGCAAAATAGCAATCATTATAAAGGAGAACAATGAACAAGGGGAAATTCTAAGACTTCTAACAACCTTCTAGAAGTACAAGTAACTTTCTTTGTCTCCTGAACATTGGCTTGGGAAGGATCTCCACATGGGCTTAGTTGCTGTTGGGTTGCTTTGTGTGTAAATACAACCCTGAGAAGAAAATTCAGTACTGAAGACGCGCTTTGTAGAATTTACAAATTGCAAAAACCATAGTCTGTAAACTTTTTCAAACTCATGTAAAGGAATTTCTTGAGTGAGCTTGCTCAATTAAGTCTCTGAGGAGAAAGGTTTCTCATTACAGGAACTGTACTGTTTCGTGGGAATGGAAAATCAGTTCTGATGGCACACCTGAAATAAAAGTCTCTGGTTATGTTACAGTACTCCCACTCTGCAGATATGCCATATTCTCTACTGTTTCCTGTCTGGAATGATATTGAGAGAAATCAGATTACTCAAAAGGTCTTTTCTACATATGAGTTTCTGGAAGCATTAATAGCTATTTCTCTGAAGGTTTGTTTCATTCCCTCTACCTGCCGTCACAAAACTCCATGGCAAGGGAGTAGCTTGCTTAAATTTGGAGTTCAGTCAGCCAGCTCTCTTCTGACTTAGTTGTTGGACTAACAACAAGAAAGAAATGTGGTGTTCCTTCAGCAACCTGCTGGGTTCTCTAGGGCTATTCCCTTGTGTGCCATGCTGCAGCACACATGAAGCAAGCAATGTATCTGCTAGAAGTAAATGCTTATAGCGTTACACTGGTAAACTGTGGGTTTCTCAACAATTAGGTAGCACATGCCACATAACTTCTTTATAAATACATTTTACAATACAGTCTCAGCAAACAGATTTTGGGATAGGGGCTATCTCTTATACCCTCATAGCACTTTACTCAGTTCAATCACAAAAGCAATTTTTAGAATCTGTGTAATATTACAGCACTCTTTACTCGCCAAAACTTCTATTGCATTTGCTTCTGAGAAATAGACAAGCTTAGCCCTTTTTGGGGTAGTGTAAAGCCTACAAGAATATAGTGACTTAATTCACTTTCAGGAGAGTTGCCAAACACCTGTATTTGCTCTAGAAAACAGTGGGAGCTGCAGGAAAGCTGTTTGTTTTCCAAAAAAAAAAATTGGCCTCTGCACAATGCAGTGGCTGCTCCAGTAATGCCAAGTGACACTAAACCCCAATGATTTAGGTGCTCAGAGAATCTTCTCTATGCAGGTGGATCAGCAGGAGGCAAAGAAGCCCTCCATCAGTTTTTATATTATCATTTCTCCCCATTAGTTACAGCTACTTACACATTTCAGCTTCCAGTTCTACAAATCATATTCAAGCCAAACATGTAAATGAAAGTGTTTGTTTAAGCGCCTTTCTACAAAGATGAAATTAAAAATTCTCCATTAAAAAAAATTACAAAGCCTCTAATCCTCACCACTAAACTAAGGTTAGTATAAAAGCTTAGTTAAACACATGCAGTAATTTTCTTAATCAGCCAGCACTTCAGAAAGACAGATGCTTCTGTTTATGTTGGTCTATTATCAAGTCCTTTGGTGTCTGAATAATTCTTATGCCTATCCCAAAAGTTCATTAACATAAATTTCTTCTGTATTATTCTTCCTTCTGTGACAGATAGTACAAGTATTTTTGTTTGGTTGGTTAGCTTATCCTTCTTGGCCTTGAGAATCACAGTATTTTGTGCATTTCCTGTATCTTTCATCCAACTGTAGTGGTCGAAAATTAGGAATAATTACACCATGTGTGTGAAAATAAAAAGCTGTATAAGAACTAATTCTACAGTCTTGAAACTCCTGCAGGAAACCCATTGCTGTAAATGGCTTTTATTCAACAAATGCTGTCTGTTAGTCAGAGTTTTCTACAGAGACTCATGCAAATGGGATGCAAATCACAGAATCACAGACTGGTTGAGGTTAGCAGAGACCTCTGGAGGTCATCTGGTCCAATACCCCACCAAAGCAGGGCCACCTACCTCTGACTCCGCAGGACCACGTCCTGATGGCTTTTAAATATTTCCAAGCATGAACACTTCACCACCTCTCTGGGCAACCTATGCCAGTGTTCAGCCATCCTCATAGTAAAGTGTTTCCTGATATTCAGACAAAACCTTCTGTGTTTCAGTCTGTGCTCATTGCCTCTGGTCCTGTCACTGGACACCACTAAAAAGAGTCCGGCTCCATCCTCTTTTCACCTTCCCTTCAGGTATTTATATACACTGATGAGATTGCCCCCTGAGCTGTCTCTCCTGCAGGCTGAACAACGCCAGCTCTCTCAGCCTTTTCTCATAGGAGAGGTGCTCCAGTCCCCTAATACTCTTCGTGCCCTTTGTTGTGCTCTCTTCAATACATCCACATCTCTCTTGTACTGAGGAGCCCAGAATTAGACACAGCACTCTGGGTGTGACCTCACCAGTGCCAAGTAGAGGTGAGGGATCACCTCCCTCGACCTACTGCAGCCCAGAATAACACTAGCAGTTGAGGGGGGAGCAACTAAACACTATTAGGCTTGTCAAGTATCTTTAAGTTTTATAATACTCGACAGAAATGTGAAAGCTCCAGCTTTGAAATTATGTTGCCAATTTATTCAGTATTGCCTAACAATAGCATCCTTAAAAGAGTGAAACAACCCAAATCTTGTCCTGTACTGGGTAGATTCCATAGGTATTAGTCTTTCTTATTTATATTCTTGGGTCTGGGTAAACTAATTAAACTCTATTATCTGTTGACCACAGGACTGGGGACTCAATTACTATATTTTTGATTTGCATTTCTGTTAATGTTGCTGGGCACCGAATAGACAAGCGTATCATTGTAGTGGCTTTACACAGACATAAGAATGGCTTTCCCTGATACCCTTAAGTGCATTTCACAGAAAGTATCACTGTGACAGTCAAACTAAACAAGATTTTAGAAATTTCCATGGCAATAGGAATAATTTCTTTTTAGACAATGCTTTCTTGACAAAAAGGATGCTGAATGCCATCCTTCCCATCTTTTATCAAGAGTTTTTCTATACTATTCTAATACAAGTGTGAATACATTTAAAAGCTTCATTAAGAAAAAAAGCTTTAATGTTGAGAGGAAAATTTTTTTTCTGTTTTCCACATACCCTGTTCTTTTTGGTTTTATTTCATTTACTAACAATGCAACCCACAGCCACTCTTCTCATAAGTAAAGGAGTAAATTAGGTGAGATGTGCAAGATTTAGCTGAGTCTAGGTTTAAACAAAGTATTCTGGTCTACTTCCAGTTTGGACCCTAACAATCCTCTTACTAGGATATAAGCTCATAGTATATCTGTTTTAGCAAAAATCTCAGTGGGCATCCAGCATGCAAGCAATTTTTTCCCCTTCCATTGAGTGGTTATTTAAGAAATATGAATGACAATAGAACACCAATCCATTTTTGTCTATTCTTTGAATCATGAGTAGAGTTAAATATACAGTAGAGTGACTATGCTGCACGTAAACAGGATTACACAATGCAAGGCTTATATCAGCTTTCCTTAGCCAATGTTTCTGAAGTCTTCAAAACAACTAAACCTAGAGAACAGTTTTCCAGGCAACCTGAAGTCAAGTACTTTTTTCTACTAATAGATTATCAGAACCTAAAACATGGGCTTTAGCTCAGATTAGCTACTAGCAATATTAATCTGGTATGTGAAGAGCTTTTAAGTCTTGTTGAACTAACAGACTAATGCCACAATTAACAGATAAAGCAAGAACTACTTCTTACAGCTATTGCTATCAGGTATGAACAAGAGGGTGTTCTGTGGCCAAAACTCAACTGAATCAACCTTGTTTTCCCCTTCATCTTTCAATGAACTCTGGATACACCCATCACTAGCCTACTTCGCAGCCCTCACTGTACGCAATTATATTCCACAAGATAAATTATTCTTGAAATAATTAAGCTTATGGTCTAATGACTATGTTAAATATATTAGTTGTATTCTGTTATAGAAGTTAATACAAACGTATGTGTCTATCAAGAGCCATTGTAACATCATAATACATAACACATTTCTATATTCACAATATAGAGTACATTTAAAAATCTTATTTAAAAGGTACTGTAAACATGCAAGGCATTGTTATGTGGCACACCATCCTTCTCTTTCCACCACTGCCTAATACTGCCTTCTGTTTATCTCTAGGGACAGTACAAAAAATATAAAACAAGCAAATTCCTCCCAGCCTTCAGTTTTAAAAACTAATTCACATTAAAATATGACACTTGCAGTGGAAGAAGCCAGGTGAAACTAACTGCTCTAGCCAAACTTTGACAGACAGCTTCAATCAGCCTACTTATCCTCCGTGTTGAAGGTGTAATCCAGACTGCTGCCAGCTGCTTCCCTGAAAGGGAAAAAAAGGGAAAGCTTCATTCTATGTATCATCATTGCTAAGGTAACAACCCATTCAGTAAAAGTCCACTGTGAAACAACATGCTGAAGACAGATAAGGATATGGGAAATGCATTTCTTACCTGCATTTCTACTGCTCTGCTCCTTCCCATAATCCTGGTAGAGCAGGATAACTGCTGTTGTAGTTCTGAAGCTCAGGCACAGGCAGTGGAGAGTAACTGGCACGTGACTTTGGGTCACCATCAAAATTCTACCCCAGCTTGCAACAGTTCACCAGGAGAGGCACAGATGCACTCTGTCAGGAAACACGGCACCTTGTTTGATGACAGGGACCATACTCTACCACCCCATTGATACCTGAGCTATACAGAACAAAAAGAACTCTCCTTTTGGAAAGCTATCAGGAGTGTTGTAATATTTGTTCCATGGCATGTAAATGGTTAAGGGAACCTGTTTTACTGGTTTTCTCTTGATATCCCATTATACTTCTTCCAGGCATAGATTTTCACCCATTGATTTGTACTTTTTGTCTGCTTTTACCCTTGGCTTAACCATACAACACATAGCTTCAGATTTTCAGCCAAGAATGAAAAACATAATTAATGTCTTATAAAACATGTATCATTCTAGGGAATTAAGAGAGTTATGGGAAAGAAAACTACTACGAGCCTTTATACAATGTACCCTAAGAGTCCTTGTCATTCAGGTATTCTAGAATTGCAAATGCAAGCAAGTGCTTTAGGTTGCATTAATGTAACACTGCTCTTCAGGTCACACTGCTGCACCAGGACTACACCACTGCCTTCCTCTATTTGTTTATACTATAAACTTTATTTTTCTGCAGACCAGGATTTCTTCCCTAAAGAACCCTCTATACTAGGCCTTATCAAGACTGCTCAGCACCCCATAAAGCTATTATTTTAAAAGTGAATGGAACAAAATAATCTATGTCTACAGCCTTGCTCTTTTTCTGCTGAGCTGCATAAAGTGTAACCCCGTTCCTACCTCAAACCAAATCCCTTTCTCCCACACACTTCCCTTTTATTCCAGAGGCCTGAGCCTGATTTTGTCAACAAAAAACAGATGCAGTTGCTCTGTCTCCACTAATCACTTTGAGACCTCTGCAGATCTAACAGAAGCAACAAATCCTCTGGGCTTGACACCTCCAAGACAATAGGAAAGTGAGGAACAACAGGTCCTGGAGAAACAAGTATCCTCTCCACTTACTTGAGGCAAACAGCTTTATGAATTTTCCATAACACTTGACATGATCAATTCTGTGTTGAGATCCTGATTCAAACCTTTGATGATCTGATTAGACCATTGACCTAGTCTCTTCTCCTTTGCTCTGGGCTTTACCCATTTCACCCTGCCTCAGCAGGGTCAGAGCACACAGGGGCCTGTATTTGGCCAAGATCAGCAAGGCTTCTCCTACTGATCAAAAGGAAGTTTGTTCCTGCTAGTAAGTGAGATGTCACCAGTCCCATAATGGCCCTAAGGAACATACAAGCCTTAATTTTTATTTTTGCAGCATTTTTTACTGTATCACAGCACCTTTACTGCCAAGATCTTTCCTTTGCAGGAGAGAAAAAAATACAAAAACTCTCAACACATAAACTGTAGATTGTATAAATGGTAATACATGTAAATGTATGCTGCACAACAGAGATCAAAGGTTGATGCAAGGAAGTCTGACAGAGCCTGCTTAGAGTTCATTTCAGTACTCAGAGTTACACAGAGAAAGCCTAGACACTGTACGCTGACACCCGTCTGTATTCAGAGTACTACTTTAAATATCTTTATTATTCTCTGCCATGTTGCCTGCAACTGTCTTCCCTCAAACACATGTACACATGACATAAATATAAAGCTGTCAACTATTTAAGCACTGGTGAGCCATGGCATCCTATCATGGCTATCACTGTGACATACTGGGGGATATCCATCTCACCTAACTCAAAGCAGTGTAGATCCTATGGCAGAGCTCATCACTGTAGAATCCCTCTGTGGTTAATGAGGAGAAACATGTTTTTTCATGTGATTCATTAAGGACTTCAGGATGGTAAGTTACATGTCCTAAAGTCACCCATTTCTCTCCTCTCACTATACAAATTGCAAACGTTCCAGGAGAGATGCCATCTCTCTCTGTTCTCCTTTATACCATGCCAGGCACAACAGGGCTTTCTGACATAGTTGTAATAAATAATAATGATGAACAGTGTCAGCTACAGTAAAAAATAAGCAGTGACTAGCCATACTAACAACCTGGATAAAAATATCACTAAATCAGAAGACTTCTTTGTGGCAATGAGTCAAAACTAACTGGGTATCCAATACTGAACTTTTAATAAAAGACCAAACTGTGCTGAAAAACATCATGCTACTCAGCCAATAATTCCTCCAAATACACTTTACGACCCTTGACTTCACATGGAAGCACTGCTAGTTCAACTTCCTTACATTAACTGGACTAATTCCATTTCTGAATTATTAGTGTTTATTATTTTTTTTTTCTTTGCAATCTGGCTTGAAAAGGTTTTTGTAAACTACTACCACACTTACGTTAGTCTTTGAGGGATCTTTGAAACCTGCCTTGTTTTATTTTGTATGCATAGTGCAATTCTGGAGCTTTCTATCTCCTTTAACAGTCTCACTAGCTACGATGTTATTTCCTCAATCATAATATTTTGTTCTCAAAGAAGTATGTATTCAGCTTTTTTCCCTGAGTAATTATTGATTTTCTATATTAATTTTTATTCTGTTTCAGAGTTTTCCTCCCTTAGAGACAAAGAAACGTTAAAAACACAGCTTTACTGACTTTTTATAGTATTTTACTTTGTATTCTTCTCCTTTTTCTTGATAGATATTTCTTTCTGGTTTTAACAAAAAAATCTCTCTTCAAAAGATATCCCCCACCCCCTTAGCATTACAAAGTCCTCAATTTTTACAAATAAGCTGATGCATTTAAGGAATTGAGACTTTTTTAAAAAATGTGACAATTCATTCTGATGCCATTTACCATCATCTTCCATTGACAAAATATTTAGGGGCTCTACTATGCAGCTTTAGATGCAATGATCTGTAAAATCCCCAGATAGCGTAAATTTGCGTAATGCCATTGAAATAAATAAATCTGCACCATTTTACACCAGTAAAAGCTTGGGACTTAATTTTCATGGTGAAGATTGCTGATCAACAGTTTTTGGAGCAATAGATTCTCTACATCAGTTCTCCATAGTATCAGAAGATAATCAGCAACTCTGAAGCAATGTAAAAAGCAGATCTGAAAATAACTGTCAGGGTGTTGTCTTTTTTGCATTATTCATACCAGTTTCAAATGCTAGATCCTAAAAAAAAATACTTAAAGATTACCACTCTAGAAATGTGTCTCATGCGCCCTATTTCAAGTCTTTCCTCTTTTTCATGAAGGGAATGTCCCCCATACCTTTTCCAAATACATCCAGGGAAATCACATAATGTAACTGACTAATTTTCTGAGGTACACACTTAGTGGATGTACCTTGCCATAATCCCAAAGATAATAAGTTATTGGTCCTCAAGAGAACTCCTTCCTCTCCAAAAAATTTTTACCATTGGAAAACCAATGTTTTTTTTCCCAGCTCAATCTAAAGTTTTTTCTTGTTCCTTTTAACATTGCTGAAAATGAAAGGCAACACTGTTTTGGTGGGACTTTTGGTGTTTTCTGTATTACAGAGAGGGAAGCATTGGTACTAAATCAAGGATCCCAAGAAGGCAAATCACCATTCTCCATTTAAATGGATCTTGTATTTATGAATTGTACTTTTTAATGAAGTCATTAGACAACTGATGTATAGACAGGGTTTTTTTGGTTCTGTTTGGCAGTGGTGGTGGTGTGTGTGTTAAACAGGTAGTTTTCCCTGCAGACTGGAATGCCAGTTGGTTCTAATTTTTGTTCTCTTCAATATCCATAGAGCTTTGTTTTGTTTGCCCTGTGGAAATATATACTGCAAAGAGTCCCAATAGTATTCTCTCTCTCTTCTCTTCCTCACTTGCCAAGTTTTCACCACTTTCCTAACTGTACCACATCCTACGGTATAATAGAGAAGCTCTCTCTCTGCTCTCTCAATTTCATGTCAGGCTTGTCACCAGCAGCTTTCTTTCCTTCTTCTTATTTGTTCCAAGACTTATTAATCACAGCCAGGACTCTCTGCTGTCACTTCACTGGATTCTCTCCTACTCTTAAACTTCTCACCTGGACTAAGCACACACGCAATAGACCCTTGACCAAACTATGTTGAGCAAACACAATGAGGTTTTCCTGACTTCAGTTTATTGTCCACCTTATCTAACAACTTTTGCCTACATCCATGCCTTGGGGACTATAATGTCACAGAGGAACCTACAACACAGACGCATTTGGGTCAGGTTTGCAATGCCAAAAGGACAAACCAACTGTTAGAGGAGGACAGAAGATTCAAGCATTTCTTATTGTATCTGCTCTACCTGCTTGCCTTGCCTCTTATGACTGTATTTGTATGCATCTTCAAGGCAGCAATCTTGCAGTCAAGGAATACCAGTCTGATATTGTTTTGTATACAGCTGCAGTTAGAGGGCTGAGTAATGAATCAAATCATATGTTATAAATCAAGCTGTATCTGGCACGTTCATAGCCTGTGACTGACAGCAAAGCAGGTAGAACTCTTACAGTGATACACTATACCTGTCAAGGTCTAGTGTATCCTGTAACTTCTGTGCTACATTTTTGCCTTCACCTGACACCTATGGAACAGTTTCATGCATCCTTTTATTGGCAGCAGAAATAGCTTAAGAATTGCCCTTTCCCCTTGCCCCAAGCTATTCTTTTCCCCTCCCTAGACCACTTCTGCTTTCAGATTTTTTTTAACTTGGATGATTTTAGGGATGTAACTGACAAAATGAAAAACAAACTTCTGCACTGGAATAGTTGAAGGAGCTCTGAATGGTGGTGCAGGAGTGCAGCAAGACCTCAGACTGGTGGAAAGTAGGCAGTTCTTATACTCAATTTACTACCAGAGCAAATGTGATGTTAAAACACACGCCTCAAAAATCCAAGAGGGGCCAAAGGAAGACAAAGAACACAAGGTGATTAGCTGAAAGGATCTCTGAAACATACCAGGAGGGATCCAGGACAAAGAGGACAGAGAAGATGCAGCCAAGCTGCCCTTGGTATCTTTCACCTACCACAGCAAGACAACAAGGTTGGGCAGGAAGGTTTCTCAGCCTCCTGAAAGGACCAAGTGCAGGTTAATAGGGACATTACAAACATTTCCGTTTCACTGGAAACATCAGTAGGTTTCAAGTCGGCATAATTCCACACTTGTAGACAAACTGTGTAAATTATTCCATTATAGGTTCAGTTACAAACCACTCCCCTAGACTTGTTAGGAAGTGAAGGGGTTAAAAAATTAATCACAGAATGACCTGAACATGAGTCTCACTCACTTCCCTCCTTGCTGATCTGATAAGAACCCAGGACTCTTTGAAGTTATGATGAATTTTAAGCCCACTAAAAGTTTTTGGCAATCTGTAAGACTGACCATCACATGCCCTTTGCATAAATTAACACAGGATGGTTTTGCAAACTTTACTATGTTATTAGAGGTATGACTATACATATAGAAGTCCCCAGGCAGAGCCTGTCTGTCTGGGACTTGATTATTCATCCATGTGCCAAACAGGAGAACTGTAAACTTCAAGGTTCCTTTAAAAGTATGCAGCCTCCCCTAAGGAAACTTGGAAAATCATCACTAGTTTCAGGGACTAAGAAGTTTAGCATACCTTAGTGCTGGGATAAGCCTGAAGTGGTTTCTTAGAGGCTTAGAGCAGAGATTCCCCAAACTCTGTTTAGCTTCCTCAAGCAGAGATGAGTACGCTGAATCACCAGATGAGGTATCTCTTCAAGGCTGTCACATCTTTCACATTGATAGATGCACTGATGAGCAGGTGGAGCAGCAGATGCAAAGCAGAATCCACTGTGTATCCCACCTACCACTGCAGAATCTGAACACAGTCCAGCTTCTTACAAAATGGTATCTAATCCTAACATCACCATGAGAGTATGAAAGAATTGTAAATACTAACATTTTGCCAGCACAGAGCTGATGAAACAGGCATGACCTTTGTACGCGTATTTTAATGAAATAGATGCTGCAATCCTCACACATAGAGGACCTACTATTCCTATTTCTCAAGATTTTGCATACAAAGAATTTTAATACATATGCATATTGGCCTCCTTGTAGCCAAAACATACTTTAAAAAATTAAATATATGTATTTTACTCAAGTGATATACCCTAGATAATAGAACTGAGGCCAGGAATAGTCTAACTTCCAGTTGTAAAGTGTTAGTATTTCTGAACTTCTTCAAATAACACATTAAGCAACATTATAAAAAAACAATTCAGATGTTAAATTTGATCTTAAATACATACACAACTTGGTTTTGGATGCAAATTCCTTTGAGGGAAGCAAGGAAATTTGTCCACAGGAACCCTGTGCATGGTATAGCTGCTAGGAGCAAGAGTGTCACTAGCACAACAGCATATTTAAGCCTTCTGGAAGAAGAAAACTGTCTACACTTTGCTACAAAGAACAATTAGAAATCACGATACTGACTTGGAATAAGTTTGTAGTCCTGTCTCATCATACTGTTGTGTATTGTTATGTTAGAGATCTGATAAATGAAAAAACATTTTGCGCTGCTCTGGATAATACTCGATGTGGCAGTGGCAGAAGACTGTTAGGGAAACTAAACACAGGCAAAACAGCTGGACAGTCACCCATCACCTTATCACTTCAATACAGTGATAAGGAAATGAGGAAAAAAACATTTTTATTGTTATCTTGCTTTTCTGAGACAAAGTTGAGTGTCAGAGAAACACAGAAAACATTAATTCCTAGCAACTTACAACACGAGTTACCAACCACCACAAAACTCACAGTCACTGGAAGTGTTCTGATACTGCAAAGATGTGCAAATTCTGGCTGCCTTTGACTTCAAAGTCTCTGCACTAACAGTAGTGTAGCCCTTGAACATAGATGAGAACCAGGTGATAGCCAGTAAGACAGGGAAAACTGTTAGTAGTTTGCATTTTCAGTTGCTAGCTTTTTAACCAGAAGCAAATGCAACAGATTGAATTTGAAGCAGAAGAAATAACAACTCATTATTTTATAAGCTGATATTAATTTGACCCTGTTTTCAGCAGTGACGATAGAATACATTATCCCCAGAGGTCCCTTCCAACCTTGACTGTTCTGCAAGTCTGTAGTTCACTGCTTTTTGATGAATATTAGTATTTTTCCCCAGACCACTGTATTTAACCCGTTTTTCGATTACACATTTTGTATTCAAGAGACAGGTAAAAACAAAAATGAGAGTAACATTTTACACCCTGTGTTCCTACAGTCAATGCAATTTTCTTGTTAATTCTTGGCAAATTATTTTCTGCTTACTGTCATGCCATTTTTTCCCCTGCCCAGTACTGCTGTGGTTCCAATTACTGTACCACATTTGTTTTATGTTGTCTATCAAAACAGATCATTGGTGATACTTTGATGTTTCACAGCTTACACAGAGGAAAATAAAACAACAGGACCAGCTGACTGAAGTCTATTCAACTCCATATGAAGTATTACTTCATTTAGGAAGTATTCTTCCTTTGTGGATATTACTTCCATAGAGGTTTACACCAGAGATGAGCCTGAAACTACAAAGTGATAATTTCCAGGTCACATCAAAGATCTTGTAAAACATGCAGAGCAGCTTTTCTTCAGAGAGATGGAGCTTGTCCCACCAGTGAGGACCTCAAGGCCAAAATACCTGTCTTTGATTTTCAGTTCACATGAACTTCTGTTTTATCTCATCTTGCTTTTACTTACTAAGAACAAAACCAGAAACTCTAACGATAGGAAGTTGTTTTGTTTTTGTTGGACTTGATCAGATGTGAAAATTTTCTGTAAAGCCCATTTTCATTTGGAGTTGTGAGGGTGATCCTAGTGGTGTCACACAATATATGTGACATACTTAGCTACAACTTAGTAGTTGTAGCAGTTATGTTTACCAGGACATATTAATTCATGTCACTTCACAAAAATGCAAACTGAACATACCCTTCCCACAGTACTCAAAACTCCAAAGCATTTTAGGGCCAAAAAGGCAAGGCTGGTTTTCTGACAGGTCACAAAGGTACACTCCAGATTTTAAAGATGTGTGCCCACATTGTTGAAAGATTACGACTTTCCTAACTATAAGCATCACACTTAAATACCCAAGCTGCTAAAAAACTTGACGTAGCTTCTGAAAAACAAGTGACAGTATCATAAATTAGGAACTTGTCCTTTTCTGTTAAGTAAATAGAAAATGCAGACCCCTAACTTAACTAAATTTGATACCTAAAGTTAAAAGGCATAAGTATCTGCCCAAGTTCCCAGCACAGGAATGACTTTTGAGGACTAGATGAAAAGAGATAGGAAGGTGCAGTTTGATTTGAATCTTATTCTAGGTTCATCCCCTTTTCACCAGAAGTGCTGTTGATCAACTGTACAGCAAGGGTAGCCTACTCACTTCTTGACATGAAGATCCACTTGGATTTCAAATTAGAAAGACTAACTCATCCCTCCATTCCTTTTCCTTTACTCATTACCTCAGGACGTAAAGCATCACCAAGTGAGCTGAGGGCAGAAGAAACAATAGGAAAACCCATCCCTTTTCTACAAGAGCCTTAGCAATCAGGCTGCCCCTTTGAAACATATTTCCCAGAACAGCTTTTTCTTTTCTCTTATGTATAGTTGTATTTCTTGGGATTTCAAATTCAAGAGGTTATGTTTAGGCAGGGGCAAAATGACACTACCCCAAAACCATCCACAGTATAGCTGGGATTCTTAGACTGAAAGCTCGAATAGTTACTGTCCGGATAAGTACAAAATTAGCAAAACATTCTCCAGATTTTTTTTTACACACTTTTATGTTAAACCCTTTTTAGAAAGATACAAGTAGAAATAGTTTTTTATACCTCAAGTTAGGTAAATGCTAAAATAACCTTGCTTATTTTTGAGATCTTTAAAAGGACAAGAACAGTGTCTGCAGGAGGCGAAAGCCTGTTCTTACTGATGTCTACACTCCCTGCAACTGAAAAAAAATAAAAAAAAAAATCACTGAGCATCATGAATAGCAAAGTTTTCCTGTGATCTTCCTGAAAAGAGTTTAAATGAAACCAACACTTTGCCTGTTCCGATGCACACAGTTGCAAAGGCAAAGCTCAGAATCTTGAACACCACAAGAGGTAACAGAACAGAAGTCTTCAAAACAAGCATCATTCTTGGTCTCATGGCTGATTTTTGCAGAGGACAGAAATGACCAACACCATGTTGAACCATAGTTTCCTTGGTTTCAACACAGATGTTCAATCTACCATGTTTCCATGCTAAATTACAACACCCTTTTTCTGCACAGGCCAAGCACTGTACACGTATCATGACACACCCTCCTGAAAACAATCTAGTATACTTTTACATTACTTAGAATCTTTTTTGATATTATTTAAAAGATCAAATCCTTCCAAGGCACCTTGTTAAGTAACTTATTGCTACAAGCTTCAGATTCAATCCCTTCGTATATCATCACAGTCACAGGATATAAGAAAGGAGGCTGAGAATTTGAGTTTCAAAGGCTGAAATAGTCTATATTCAATTTTCTGTTAGTCAGACTTCTCTAGAGTAACTGGCCATCTTGTGAGGGCAAAGGAGAGAGGCAGGCAATGTGAGATGCACACAACTCACTGGTACAAAAAAATTCAAGGAGCTTAATGTCCATTTTAGTCTCCCCTGAAAAATGCTAAATGATGTTGCTGATACTCAGCACTGGGCTTCTGATATCTAAAGTTAAGTTCCAGCCAACCACATTTTCTGACAAAGATAGCACTGGGATATGAAATGTGGCCAGAGGCCAGATATGTTGTCACACTGCATCTTCCTGATGGTACTGCTCTCAGAACATGTGGTTAGCCATCTGGAACTGGATGACTTGTTCCAGGAGCTTGCTATTAGTCTTTAACTAGCTAGATGGAACATGTTCAGAAAATGACCCTCTCTTTCTTTGAGCTAAGCAGCACATAAATGAGAGTGGTTACAAGGCCAGAACTGTTGGGGAGGGGAATTTTATTCAGACCAAATACTCCTCCAGTTGTCCAACTTCTACCCAGATAATTTCCCTACCTAAGTACAAGGCTAGTCTTAACATCTGCCTCAATAAGTGTTCTAGCATCCTCCTGTCCTCATGGAGGAACAAATACAGCTGTTAGGATATGTCAGTAACTTGAGTGCACCAACAGGCTCTCAGAGGGGTTTAGGTACCTCTGTTCAATGTCACCTCTGTTACCAGCCTTGTAACCTTGGATCAGACTGCTGTGAAAACTGCTAAGTTCTGAGAAAGAGCTGTGCAAGAAGTAGCTATGAAAAACCCTGTCTGTGGGGGTCTCTTCCCCTTGACTCATGAGCTGCCTTGAAGCTCAGACCTTTGCCCTTGCCATGCTGAAGTCATACGTTTCTGATGATCACTGGATGATTGTTTGCCCTGGGCACTGCCATCAGACCTGCTGTTCTTGCCCAAGAGAGACTGTTGCCACACCTGCCTTTGCTGTCACTTTTCCTTGCAGAGCAGCCCACTCTTGCTGCTCCCTGGCACAGTAGTCTCTTTCAGATCTCACAGGAAGCAATAAAGCAAGTATCAGTCCATAATTCCTGGGAGGAAGTAACAACAACCTTGGTAAACTCCAAATACAGAGCTGCATCTCAATTTTTTATCAGAAAGACAACACACACATGTGAAAAGACCAGTAACAGTTGGTGAAAACAATCAGAGTACTGCGTGTGTTTAATATGAAAGGGAAGGAAGTTCCTCACAGCAGCATCATGGTTTGATTTTAGGTGCAACACTCCTGTTTTGCCATACTGTTTGCTCATAAGACACTTAAACATATATCAGAAACTTTAAAAATAATTTCAGTCTTGAACAGCTTCCACAGTATACTCACACATACAAATTTTATAGAATTTGTGTGATCTGACTGGAGAACACATTTGTGATTAATCAGTCCTGAGGTTTTAATAACGAAACAGCAGGTGGGGTAACCACAAAATTAAAACTCTTAACAGCCTCAGAATAATACAGTCATAAATATAAAAGAGTTCAAAACACCTCGTTTGCAGTTTTGAAAAAATCTTCAACAACTTATTCCATGTTTCTGTTCCCAGAAGAGGGCGATGTTTCTGTAGTCTGATTAATACCTCTCAGGCTCTTGCCCTGTTTCACAGTCTTCCAGAGAAGCACATACTGTCTCACACGACAAAGGCTTACCTTTCCCTGTGGAAGTAGCTGGTGCTCTTTTAGAAGTAATTTCTGGAAGCTACCTCCTACAGAAGCAGATCTTGTTCAGAGACAGCACGCTCAGTTTGATCAGCTATTAAACATCATGCATTTCGCATCTGAGGAAAGGATCTGTAAGAGAATGGCAAAAGAGGCTTGTCATAGCCTTGCCATTGGAATGATCCCCTTTTGTACCCATGAACATTTCTGAGCCAGTTCTGTCCTTTCAATTAGTAGCAGTTCAACATTTGGGATACATAGAGTTGTCTTTTTTTTTTTTAAAAAAAAAAAAAGGCAAACCTCTCAATGTATTTTAAGGTTTGAGTTTTTTTAGAAAAAAAATTAAAATCAGGTTTGCAAATCCATCCTCTCTGATTTATACTACTCAGGCTTAAACTGCCACTAGATTGGCATTGTATGACAGTAATTGAGGGTGATTAAGTTGAGGGCTCAAAAGCTAGGCTAAGGAGAACAGAATCAGTCTAGGTATTGCATGAGTTTTAGTTATTTTCCAAACAGTGGCCCGTTTTTTTCCTAGCTGAAAAGAATCTTCTGCGTCAAACACTTGCAGAAGCATCACCAGAACTAAACTAGTGCCTGCATATGTGATGCAGCATGATTTATCCCTATAATTCGTTCTCTCCTGTCTTTTTTTCATTACATGTAATGCCAACTCTGGATTTTTGTGCTCTGTTGACAACTTTTTTTTTAATATAAGAATACCTACTACGCATATACATACACACACACACACATTACATATGTATATAGAAGATCCCTACTTCTGAGATATCTTCACATGAAATATCAATTTTTTTGTGGAAATTGTTATCCAAAACCAAAATAACCTACTCTATAGACTATTATTTGTATCCTTAGAAGAGCTGAAGTTTACATGTATCAACTCCTCTTTGCTTTCAACCTTGTGTATTCAGGAAAAGCAAACACAAGCCTTTGCTTTTGTCAGCAAAGTACTGCTTACAGTACTGACTTTTATAAAAGTTGAAAAGCTAGAACATTAGACAGACAGGTAAGTTTCTTCCAAAGGAAAGAAGAGACACAATTTATTTCCTAAAAAATTCTGAGAGTTAAGAGGGAATTGTACTGAAGCAGAGGTGGTAAATGGATAAGGGAAAAGCTAAGCAGGGTAAAGTGACATCCTGAAGAGTCATGAGACTACAGATAGGAAAGATTAGCCACTGCTCTTCAAAAGTGTTCAAAACTGGGACTACAGTTAGCGTGGATCAGCTGCTCCCACATAGCAGAACAGCAGAAGGAGAGATCAGTTCTTTAGTACTCCTTCCATGATTCACCAACAACCAATGAAAAACAGAATGAAAACAAAACCAAGATAAACCCCAGGAAAAAAAATATGTGAAAACAGAGGGACCTTCAAAACAAAGGACAATGATAATTTCCTCTCAAAAACCACAGAAGCATACAACCCACAAACATCGAGGGCTCAAATGCGAATGATTTAATGTGTTTACATGGTTTGCTGTGCTAAGATCAAATCCTATAAAGTTGATTATCAATGATGGACATTTTGTCAAGGGCCTAGGCAGTCCCTGTTCTGAGCAACAGAAAAGCATGGGAGTAGTTGTCGTGACAGGACATTCCCTTCATGATATGAGAAGAATGTTTCTGCAACTGGTGGACAGTGAGTTTCTAAGGATTTTCTCCTACAAGAAGGGAAGGGGTTGAATTATTTGCAGTTACCATAAAACATTCTTAAGAACTGGAGAGGCTATGTGTATGATTGACCAGGCCACAAAACAAAAGCAGGCCATCAGTTCCTTTAAGAGAAAGAGCCACTGCATTGACCCTAACATCCTGCTGTAGGTAGATGGTAACTCTGTTTAGAGCACATGTGTCTGCAATATCCTATCAGCATGCTGGTTTGTCTGCCCAGCGCCATTTCATCCCATGACTACTGGTTTAATGAGATTAAACAGAGCATTTCAACCTGCATCATACCAGTGCGCTGGCTAGCCGCAATTGCCCTGCCAGATTAGATCCAAGTCTACACAATCCAGGATCTTAGATACAAGACAAAACACTAGCAAGTCCTGTTAAAATGGGAGGAGGCAAATAACCAGGGTAGGCAGAGCTACCTAATAAAGCTTTCAACTGCTTTTGTTTAATCATAAAGCTCCTGGCACAGGATACTCTATCCAAGAATACTCTCTAAAGATGTCCATGTATAGGTGTACGTGGGCAGTTAACACCTGTAATACCAGTAGGTGGCATGGAAGTGTACATAGCATCTACACTTCATTGAAGACCAGTATATTGTGTGTATATTTTCCATGCAATGCAAGTGGCTTCTAAAATACAGACTTTTATCTCACTTTTTTCATATACTGTAAACAAACGTGGCTCAAACTAATGTAACCTAAAACTAGGTTCAGACACCAAATATCTTCGGGTGGAACTCACAGTCTTGTGAGGGAGGAACTTGTGGTTTGTCACTGGTGCAGCCATGGAAAAGATCATCTTCCAACAGAGGTGGAGAACAGAAAGGCACTCAATTTTCCTATTTCATTCATTTTTAAAGAACCAAGATGTAACATCTGAAGGATGTAAAAGGTGCTGTATAAAGAGAGGAAGGGATCCAAATCACTGTCCAAGTAGTAGAGCTTATTTAATTTTGAAGAATTCAGCTTAGTTCTAATGAGTTTTGGATGTGGAAATGGGACAAGTGTCTGTCAGATTGAATTTGTATTCACACCTGACCAGGAAGAGCAAGTGGATGAGGCCCTCTATAGACAGATAGGAGCAACCTCACACTCACAAGCCCTGGTGCTCATGGGGGATTGCAGCCACCCTGATATCTGTTGGAAGAACA
>NW_010097574.1:0-61960 GCF_000699245.1 Pterocles gutturalis
CTAAGGAGGCCTTAGCTTTCCTAGTTGCAAAGCTATACGCCCAATCAAGAAGAGAGGAAAAAGAATATGAAAACAATTCTGTTCCGAAGGGCTGGGGTTTTCTCTCTTTTTTTTAAGGTAGGTAAAAATAGAATGGTTTGGTGTGTCAAAAAAAAGCTCTAAACACAGGTCTCATTCAAGCCAGCAGCCATTTTTCCGCTGACTTCATTAAGGGTCTTTCTAAGCCAATAGGTACCCTGACCCACCAGAGGTAAATTTCCTGTGACTTGGTGATGATGCAGGAGGTCAGCTGAGTCATTGGACTAGACACTGGCCGTTGTTTGAGGAACAGTGATCTCCATCCTTCTACGTCCCGCTTGAAAGAACAGGAAAGCATTCCAACCAAAATACATATATGTATGTACTTACGGGGGTTAACTCTCCAAACCAGAAGACAATGTGAGAGAAATGGATTGGGAAGAAAATTAATACAGAAAGATATGAATAAAATTTGTTTAAAATCAAAACCATACTGTAAAGAAGGAAGAGAATTCCTGGTAACTTCTGTTTCAGTGCAGAAATAAAGGCAACAATAAAAATAAAAGCCACTTCTGAATCCAGGGATGGAATAAATGAAGAACAGATAGACAACAGTACAAATTACAGGTTTAAAAGTATACAAATTTCATATGGGTTGCTAAAGACATAGAGACTGAAATCCATGATGACCAGAGGTAAACATCTACAGCTGTTTAACAGAGATGCAGAGAAGTTGGAAGCATTAATAAACATTTTTCTGAGCTTTGAAAAAACAGGATAGTGCACCTGTATCATGTGAAAATAGGTGCTTTCCACTTTATCAGTAGCAAAGAGCATGCTAACCCACAGCCATGAGGGATAAATGCTTTTTAGTCAGGAGATATAGATTATTTGTACCCATAAGACTAAAATTTTGGCTCAGCAATTTTTTACAGATACAATTTTTTTAATAGATCTTAGAATACCAGAGCACAGATTGAACATTAAGGTACCAAAATCTTGTGCCAATATTTTAAAACCTCTGTACGGTACACTCTGCACATATGGAAATTCATAAGGAAAATATAGTTTGGTAAAAATCAAATCAGGTAAATTGCCTTCTAGAGCGCTGGTCAGCTGAGCTGTGGCTGCAAGCCAAAAAAGGGTTATGACATACAGCCATTATTTCAGATAAACCATTAAATTGTCTCCCTCAAATACATGCAGGAGACTTGTAAGCAAAGGAAGACAGAAGACCTAAGAGGAACTAGCTAGATAAAGTTGGAAGTAGCGATATGCTAAAATGAAAACTGAGTGAGAGAAGAAGGAGGGGATTGGGAGCAAAGGGGGAGTCAGAACAGGGTATCAGAATCTATAGGAATCAAAAGCAACTAGTTAAAACAGTGACGGAGAGACACGATCGGTTTCCATTTTAACTAAATAAAAACTTAACAGCTTTTTTCCTGGCAAATCCAATGATATCAAAATAGACTGTAGGACCAATAATCTCTTTGGTTAAAAATGTGTAGATAGGCAAAAAGACATCTATATTCCTCTGAACTAACCTCCTGTGTTTTGAACTACTAAGAAAATCAACAGCTTAATTCTAACCTTCACCCCTACTAGAGAAAAGCAAGAAAACAAAGCATTGCTAGTTAAGGATTCAGGTGGTATAAAAACTAGACGTGAGTCAGATCTGCGTAAATGTCTCCATATCCTCAAGCACTCATGGCACCAGAGATGCTGCTGAGCTAGACCCAGCTAGATGGAGAACAAGCAGCCGTTTAACAACAAGCACAGAACTTAACAGCAGCCTGACACTGGGGACAAACACACAGCAGTGTGTCGTGAGAGGAAACGTCTCTGCGGCTGGTGCTGGACCAGCTGGTTCACTGCACGGACAGAACCAAAGCAGAGCAAGAGATTCTGATTCAAGGTGGGAGACAAAGAGAGAGGTAAATGTATGAATCTGGCTTGACGTATGTTTTGGCTCAGCACTGTGAAAGGAAAAAGATATGTCTTGTAAAGAAATGTCACAAAGTACAAGTGATAAATAATGAATAAAGATTCTGCATTGTTTGTTTACGGAATATCAAGAGCATCCTGCTAGATGCATTCTCAATTATCTTTCATTCTGCAAAGCCCTACTGTGATTGCTTTAACCTTGATTTTAAGACAGAAGTAATGGTAATGTGCAAGCATATTGGTACAGCCACAGTAACAAGGAAAGAACGGCGAAAAGTGTATTTATAACACAGTAAAATCACATTAAAACTGCTATGCAATAAAAACTACACTGTAGGCGGCATCTGGGAAAAGGGTATTCACAAACCAATAATATTGTATTAAAACTAATGTGCAATAAAAACATACTTTAGCAGAATTTCTGACAGTTTTCAGACCAGAGCCCTGGAAATGGGGTTTTGACCTTTTCCAGTATCGCTAGCTTTAACTCGGCACTCAGGTACTGCTCAGGAAGCACCCAGGACACAGCTTGGTTTAAGAAATCTGGCTTTTTCTTCATTAATCAAACAAACTTAAAAATGTGGTCTGATAACTAATTATACAGCAAGTAACCTTATTAAAAAAAAAAAGGACTCCTGAATCTAATTGACCTATCCTGAGGAAAAAAGAATGAAAATATGTGTCTGCCTGAAAAAACACAGCCTTCAAATAGCACGTGGTTGTATTTTCAAGTGTCATACTCCTGCACCCAAACTGCAGTCAGAATTAACTGTATGTGAGAATAAATAGTGGTTTGGGATATTTTTTAGTGGCTAAACAGACAAGCAAACTTGTGAATTGACCCAAAATGATTCTTTTGGGTTCTTTTCTCGACAAATTGAATCTGCTATGATACTTTCAATTTTTAATTTTTTTAAAGTTACAACAAAATTAATCTCATGATACAATTCTGAAATGAAAAATGTTTTTCATGTTTTGTTTTCAAAGCTTCAGAATGTTTCAACTTTTCAGTTTTTGGATTAACAATCTGCTGAGTTCAGGGCAAATGTACAGAAACAGTCTTGATCCAGTGAAAAGTGCAGGTTTTTAGTGAATAACTGATCTGCTTACAATTTGAACCACCTTTGTTGCATCTGTGATTGTTCCCTGTACAAGGTGTAATCTAAAATCCACCAAAGTCAATCAGAATTTCTGTGTGTCAGTGAGCAAATGTCAAACTCCTCACTGCTCAGACACGGTTATACTAAGGGAGCTTGATACAAAAAAGCAAGAAAAATTAAAAGTAAACACTGGAAAGTAAAATTAATGTTTGTTAGAGCTGCGGTGGCTTGAATTCTGAGGCTACTCTGCAAACATAAACAAACCTTTCTCAAGGTAAGCTGCAAAACAGCAGACACAAAATGATTACTGTGGTTACGATGAAGCTCCAGAACTCTACTCAGGATATAAAAAACAGCAAGAAAAAAAAGAAGAAATGTGATTCAAGTAAGATTCTTTGGTGACACTAAGATACAGTGGAAGCTGTTGAGGAGACCAAGTGGGTACCAGACAAATTATTTAATTCGGGACCACATTCTGCTGTCATTCACCTCTCCTGCATCTGCTAACAAGAGATGAAAGGTGCTGATGAACACCCCCCACCCTTTCCAGGACAAAGCCCATGTGAGAGACACGGGGCTCTCAGAAACATCACTGCAAAGGGATGACTGACAGCAGTGTCAGAAGAAGCAGGATTTGACTGTATGTTACCGCCCTTGAGGAGATCAGAGCACAGATTCTTTATGTGCCTGATAGATTTTGCATCTGATAGAAAGAAATCTAGGTTCTGTGTTCTCCATGCCAAGTGTAAGTCTTTCTGGAGATCTTCCTGAATCCCAGGTAACCAATTATTTTTCTCTGCACCTAGGGAGATTTGTGACAGATTTGTTAGACTAGCACAAAACTCACCATCGCTATGCAGGTGTGTCATGCTCCCTGTACTACTGGTCTTAATAGCTACTGTGGATTATTTACCCTAACATAATGTCTTAGCCCAAAGCCCAAACCTGGAGATTCACACATATTCAGTATGCCATTGTAAGATCCTGCAATTATTTCTTTACCAGAAACTCATCTCGTGTACATTCCATACATGAATGTACCAGCCTCATGTTTCAAATATCTGCAAAAGCCAATTAAGCTTCTCCCTGATTGCGTCTTTTCTTTCTTTTACACTAAGGCTTCTTTACAGTAGAGATCCCTATAAGGGATATGTCTCCAACAAAAGCAACATAAAAACAAGGAGCTGAATTTTATTCTTCTTGTATAACAAGTTCCAGTATGGCACTTGCAAAGACTCTGTTCTTATGTAAAATAAGCAGGCGGGATCAAAAGAGCAAGGGCTGTATTTTACGTTCACTTATTAGCTGTGGCTCACAGTTCTTTCACGAATGGTATTCTCTAATTAAAAAACCACTGAATGTCGTGTTGCTCAGTCAGACTATATGGGAAGCTGCTGTTCTGCTTCTGAGAGTGACAGGCATCACAAGAAATGTGGAGGGATGAGTGACACAAATGGCAGGGAAGCATAAATCCAAAATGGGACAAAGGCAATGGAAAAATAGTCTTCCAAAGTGACTCCACTTATTTTGGCAGAGAATTAGATCAGTGTACTTGTGATCAAAATTTGGTGTGGCACTGCTTCCCCCCCCCCAGTGTGGAAGGAAAAAAAGGTGTAAACTAGAGATGCATGCATGCTCTTTTTTACTGTAGAATAAGAGCTGATCACAAGTTAGAGGTAAGTAAATACAGCTCTCAAAAGTCAGAACACTTAACCTGAACTTCTTGATGACTAATGTTTTTGCAAAGCTTAGTGGAACAGGCTCTCTAGTATAATTTGGGCTATGACAACTGCAGGTAAAGAAGCAAGCAAAAATTACATGTTTACATCCTCATTTTTTCTGCACTTTGTAAATTTAGGAAAACACTAGTCATGGACAAAATTTAAATTACTTTTTACTTTACCTGAAAGAGACTGCGATTTTCTAAGTGTATTTTTTCTTAAGGAAAGGAAATACATTTGAGGCATTTGGAGGTGGTAGATTTTTTTATCGAGCAGGTTATTAATGCCTGCTTTCACCTGGATGCTTCTTGGGTCCTTCCCAGTGAAGCTACAGGCGGTCCCTACATGAACGCACCCTCAGTGCAGCAGATTATCACCCCTGAGTCCAGTATGCTTTGGTGCTCGATGTTCAACATCAAGCACATGCTCCAGTACTTTCCTGGACTAATGAATTTTAACAGGCTTTGATACAGGACGTTTTTCCCAGTTATAAGAAAGGTTGAAAATAAAGTGCTGGGATGGCATTTGAGTGTTTCTTTAACACAATTTGTAATCTGATTTTTTTCTACTGGGTTCCAGGGAGTTTATTGGTATAAAGGGATCTATCTGGCATTTGTGCGTTCAGCCCTTTATACTGAATCAGGGTGTGTCTGCTGTGGTGGATAATACTGGTGATTGCAATTCTTTACTATTGAGATGATTTCTAGATTATCAAGCTAAAATTTTTTAACTGAAAATTGTGAAGTGGGGAGGAAGGAGGAAGTTTTCCATCAGAATACAAAGAGAAATGATTGCTCTTCTCCAGGACTAAAGTACAAACTGAATACATTTAAAAGCAACGTAGTTGTTTGGCCTCTATTTTTCTCAATTATTTCTCTTCTCATAGGAAAATCACAATGATTTGATTGAAAAGAACAATTGGGAAAGTTACTGTTGTGCTTCACCTCATGAGAAATTAATCTCTATTTTCATCAATCAGCAGGAGTGAAACTCACCTGTGCAGTGAGCCAGAATAAGGGCTTCCATGCACCACAGGTATCCAGTGTCAACTTGTTTCTGACACTAGCTGTCTCTAATGCCTGACCTTTGCACTAGTTGTCTGACCAGGAAAAGACCATCTTCAGGACATGATGTATCCTAAAATTGGACAGTTGTTCATCCGTATCATACTGTTACTATTGTCTAATTTGTTGACTAGCTTCACCTCGGGGTCTCTTTAATCACTACCATTTCCCCATTTTCTCTTGGTCATGGAATGTGTGCTCAGGATTAATTTCCCCAGGAGATGTCTGCAGTTTTTTCAGGTTGATTCTCATTTTGCATTTCCAGTGCATATACTTTTCTCACTAGGCACTATTTTGTTCTATTATGTCTCTCCTCCTGTAGTGTTTATAGCACCTCTCACCTCAGCATCTCCTACAAATTTTAACGTTCTTTTTCCCCTTCTCCAAAATACAGCATTTCTCAGTATTTCTTTATGATGAAGCATCCTCCCTCCATCCTCCCCAACAGAATGACATATCTCTTAAAACAATGACTTAAAGAAGTCATTTTGTTTAATTGGAAAAATATCTCATTCATCTTCTTTACAGAGTAGTTTAATCATGTCTGGTTCATAAATTTGAAAAGTTTACAGCTGAAAAACAGCAGTATAATTCAATACTGTGAAGTCTGGAAAACATGAACTAGTCAACATTTGTACCTGGTGCATAAAATATGCTAACTTCTCCCCAGCCAGGATCAGGCAGCTGTGTTTTTATGGCAATGGAAAGCCTAAAGCAGACGTATTCTCTTGTTCTCTACAGGTAAAAACAGGAACTGATGTTATTCATGTTCCTCCCTCATTTTGTCATTGCCTTTTGTTGGCAGATGCCATTGAAACAGTTCACTGTTTTGAACCACACTTTCCCTGTCTGTGTTATAATCTGTGCTGGGGAGCTATAGTGAAGGAAACCTCCTTTAGGGATCATCTGTACACTTTTGAAAGGGCTTTTTTGCTTCTGAAAATCATTAAAATGATGTTTCCGAAGCTGGGTTTGCAGTGTTTTCCCTCGACTCTCTAATGTACTTTCTCATGGCTGCTACCTATGTCCTTGCACTGTAAGCACAGAGCTATTTCCTAACCTATTCCTGTTTTTAAGACAGAGATACAAAGGCTGCATGAAAACACATTTACACTAAGGTCAGAAAAAAAGGACCAATATTTTGCAATCTGACTTTTCTCTAACCATGGATATTAAACAGGCCACATCATAATTATGTATTTTGTACCTTGCTGACCTTTGCTGCCTACCGACATATTCCCAGTCTTCTTGATGTTGCCTAATCCATATTAATGTTTTTCCATTATGAGATCGCTACAAGCAATGTTTTTCCTGCAGTCTTACTGAAAATACTCATATCAAATAATAGCACAGAACAATCATTAAAATTTGTGCTAGGAAAATCTAGAGGCTTTATTTTTCTTGATTGCAGAAGAAATTTATAAAGTTTGGCAAGCTGTTATTGTATTAATGCTTTCTTTCCTCATCACCAATACAATGTTCTGTTTTGCTAGTATGCCATGAAAATACATGGCTTGTTTGTGCTTCAGAGACTGACAGAGATTATTTTTAAATTTACTAACAATGCAGTGGAGTGGCTGCAAAGTAGACCTCCAGAAAGGAGGAAGGAAAGAATAAGGTGTTTAGAGAGGCACAGCTGGGGCTGTGCAGAGATGCTCTACCAGGGGCTGAGGGAAACTCTGCTCCCGAAGCTGCTCTCTGCCCGTGTGCGTTCCTCTACAGTTCTGCTGGGCAATGGGCACATACATTATCAATACTATATATTTGAGGCATATATTGGTTGACCAGTACTGGGCTTTAGGAATCCTGGGCTGCTGACTGCATGGTAGCTTCATATTTGTCAGGGAACATGTACAAGTAAACAGAAACTCTATTTATAAGCCTAGATGCATATAATATCGACCTCAGCTCTACCCAAATTGCAAGCTCCTTAATCAGTATAGTAAGGGAAACTTTTCCCTCTGCTGATTTCAAAATAGACAGAAATATCCAGAAGAATAGAACTTTTTCGACATTTCAGCAGCAACAGGAAACTGTTTGCTACCGTAAGGACAGTGGAAACACAAGTATATATGTTATCAAAACAAAGACAGCTTTTAGGGAGATGACACAGTAAGGAGGCCTTGCAATATAATATTACCTCTCTATTACAGGCTTTAAAAATTAACAGGGTAAGTTAAAGTCTACCTGACACTTTGTAGGCAGACAGCACCCTATGGTAACCCACCACATCAGTTTATTCCAAGGAATAAGTGTGCCAATAAATGCTACTCTAAAGCTGCATGAAGCAGAGAAACCCTAGTGGAAGCAAAACTAAAGCAGAATGACAGTAATTAAGCTTTGTAGCCATAAGGGCGGATTACTTTTGTAAGGTCACTGCAGATAAATACACAGAATCGTTTAGAAATATTGTGCAGCTGTAGAAAAAACATTTTTACACTCTTCCAGATGTAGTTTTCTATAGAAGTGGCACAGTCAGAAACCACCACCTTCGTCTGGAAGCTGGCTGAGTACCTTTCAATGTGCTTCCTGGATAAAAGACGACAAAGAAAGCAATGAGATTTGCAGAAGTAACTACTCCCCTGTATCAATATTCTGCCTGACAGGGGCAGAGAATAAACCATCTTTGAGTCTTCAGAAAACATTATCAGTTAACTCTAGTACCTGTTGCTAGCAAGATCAGAAATTTTCCAATGGGAAAACCTGTTCAGCTGTGTCATGACAATCGAAAGGAGTTAACAGCACTTCACCTCTATCTACATTATTATGAACTTGGCACAGGCTGAAAACTTAATTTCCACTCTTCTTTGACCAAACTTCTAAAGAAGGCTTTGCCAGTTGCAAAGAAAAAGCTGATTCTATTGACACAGAAGTCTAATGTAGAAGAAGTCTTGTGTACACCCAGCACATGTCAGCTATAGAAAAAAAAAAAAAAATTGTGCAGGTACAATATGTACATATTAACCCGAAGAGTTCATGGAAGTCAAGATGGGCTCCAACTGCCTTTCCACTGGCTCTGCTCTAACTCACAGGAGAGTCTCATAATCTGTCTTCACATGATAGGTGTGAAAATATGAAGTCAACTTGTAAATCTTCGATGCAGTTATTGGCCACTTTATTCTGCTTCACATGATACAGAGTAATGTGTCCCTACGTATTGAATTAGAAGGATAACCATAGAGGCTAGAGAGAGTGTTTAATAGTCTGAAACTTCTTTATTGTGACAGATCTATTGGTTTACAACCATGGCTTTATATTCATTATTATTCACTTCTCCTGTCCTATACAACTTTATTCTTCTGGAGTAACAAGGAGTCTTAATCTTTCTATTGATAGAGTTAAATGAGAAATCTCTTATCTAATGAAGGTAAGTAGGAACCCAATTATCCATTACTTGCCTCTATGAGTGGGTAATAGGATAACACTAGAGCTGTCTGAAATTTTCAGATAATGCTTTTTTTTAGGACTTTCCATACTCAAAGCATGTGAAAAGTGGTAATCCTCTTACCATCTCTGTAAGGAAAGGAAATATCACTACTCCAACTCTACAAAAAGAAAAGCCGAGTCAGAGAGCAAAAACCTTTCCAAAAACAGATGCCTGAAATTTAGGATTAAATTCAGAATTATCTGTCCAACAGAGGCCTAATTACCAAATTTCAACATTTTCTAAATCAGGCTGCTTTTTTAGGTCTCATCATCTGATGTTTTCAGTTTGTATTTTGCCATTGAGTTTTGACGGTCTGTATGGTGTTTTTCTATTACAACTGAATTACCATCTTGAACAAATAGTCACATTTCCAAATACAAAATTGGTTTTCAGCAATTTAGACAAATGCTTATAAATTACATTTGCCAATTGTGTGCACATCAGGCTTAGTAGTAAACTCATTCACTACACCGTATAAAGAACAGAAACAAAAGAATGCAGACACAGGAGGAGAGAACTTGCAACCCTGGAAGAAGACATCTTTGCAGTGCTAGTCCATATTTACACCCAATACCTGACTTCAGAGAATATGTTCATATTATTAATGTTTCACTCTAAACACTTGTCAAAATTTACCTGTGTAAGTTTCCTAAAAATATTAACATTTTCTGCATATTAGTGTATTTCTTTATTTCCCTGTTCCTTACCTCTCCCATGGTCATAAACTTCAAAGAGGTTACCCATCATAGCTCTGATAATTTCAGTAGTGCTATGCTATTTGTTCCTCAGCTTCTAAGCATAACAACAATATTCATTTGAACCTTATGAAGCTTCCGAACTTTGTTAATTGTATTAGGCTTGGATTTAAACTACTGGTTTATATTTCAACAATAAATTAATTTCAGTTTAAATTTCAGAGACAAATTTGAACAAGTTCAATTTTATGAAAGGAAAAGCTTTAACACCTTTTCAAATCCAGACTTAATTTGCTTTTGATATATTAAGAAAGTGTCTCTGACATTTTAATTTGGATTGTGCTAACTTAATGAAATTGTATTAAATGCAACAGGGAAAATGCTCTTCTGGGTATGAATTATTGTAATGGTATTTGCTTTTATTTGTTAAAAAAAAGGAAGAAAAAAAGAATCAGTTGCAAAACACTACCTCCATAAATTACGGACACCCCAAAAATTCAGAAGCCTGATAAAGTCTCACGGAAATCAACAGAGGGGTTTCTTGGGCAAGAAAGCACACCAAAATTCAAAAGCTGATTGCAACTAGATTAAATTATATAACGGACAGTCCCTCTGCCACCAACACTAATTTTTCTCTACTTTTGAGAACTTTGGTTTCTGTATTTGAATACTGCACTCCCCACCCCCCTCCCCCCCGCCCCTTATTGCACCTCTACACTTCTGAGAACAAATTTCTAAGTGCTGAACAGAGCTTCTCATGAAAATTATCACTTTAAAAGGATAATGTAGTATCTCATGTTTTCTGGCAAATGGGGTCTCCAGCCCTCCTACCCTCTCTCCTTTCTCGAGGTTGTAGTCCTTTGGACCATATTTTCCTCTTCCCTCTGCACTGAAACTGGTGATGCCACTCCCAATTCACTGCCATGGAAACCTACAATTTTTCACTTTTTCTGTCTCCTTTATAACATGGCCCTAGATAAGACCAAGTGGTCTGCAGGATGCTAATCACCTGGAACACAGTCTTGCTCTTGATAATAGCTATGGCGTTTCAAAAAAGCAATTTAGATCCTTTACCCACTTTTAGAAATAAATTTTTATCGGTGATGTTTGTCCTGGAAAGAGATTCCAGTTAGGTCATTGTCCTGAATTATGCCTGTTTATAACCCTCCTTCCTCCTTCACCAAACCATACAAATAAAATAAGAACTTGCTTGTGACTTCTTGCTGCAGCATCCCAGACTACAGTAGAGCACTGGATGCCAACCAGTGAGGTATGACTTGCAAGTGAGGCACATTGGGATCAGATGATGCAAGGCACAGTGTGCAATCCATGCCGGCAGGCTTTGCTGGGCCTTTTAGTTGGTGCTGTTAGCCAGTGACAAGGGTCCGAGCTGGGGAAGATGCTTGGCTGGAAGTATAAGGAGAGAAAAGAAACAGCGGTGACAGTGAGGCTTGCTTCAAATGATTACACAGGATAGCACTCACTTCAGCAACACTCAGCCCTGGGCTGTGGAAACGATACCACAGAACTAATATAGGCATACTGAATTTGTTTGTTTGATATGTGGAGAGTGATGGGACGAGTATATAATTCTCCATCTATTTCAGACAAGGCAATTAGGTCAATGTCATTTTCACCCATCTGTCTCTCCTTGCCTTACCTCCTGTAGTCCTTCTGCCAAATTTGCCCTGAGTTACAATCTGTGCAATCAACCTAGAAACCAAAGTGGAGACTGCAGGCCGCAAATAATCCCAACAGCAGAGGACAGGGTGAGGAAGACTGGATAAATGTTGCTGAGGAGTTGGCAGGCACTACACAGCATGGAGGCTGGCAGAACGGTCCAAGAGCTGCCGGTTAGCCAGCCCACGTCTTGCCTTTGGACTAGGAATTATGGCCCAGTAATTACCTGAGTCATTACCCAACTGATTATCTGCAGAGTATTGCTTTTCCTTCACCCACCTCTACGCCACTAAATGTCTTGTTCCAGTGTCTTGGAAGTCTTTCAGGGAGAGTCAAATCCCACTTAATATTACACAAGACTCTCTACTCCAAGTTGCTGAAAAATTACTTTTATCAATCAAAAATTGTAAAATTACTTCCTTGAGGTAATTAAAACTGTTAGAACTTTTAGAACTGACAGAGATAACAACCAAACTGAGCTCTGATGACTAACGTGGCAGAGAGGGGGCTTTGCTTGTGTGTAGAGCACTTTATCAGCAATAATTGCTAATGTCCTGTTGCTGTAACATAAAAGGCCATGGATTTTAGAAAGACAGCAAAGCACAAGATGAAATGCACAGAAATAAAACAAATGGTCTCTGCGAATCGTCTGTTGTCTGTGGGTAAATGGTTGGCAGCAATTCAGTTTGCTTACAGTCTTGACAAGCATCTTCTCCCCCTGACAGAGCAACTGACGTGTCTCAGCAGTAGCTGCAGAAGTAACCCAAAGTGATTAAATCTCACTTTTTCTTTCAGGAAATTGCCTGTGATGTCTTGTCTCACAACTACATTATGTCTCATTATAAGTTCTGTCTCCTATATAGGTTGGACTCCAGTTTAAAAGTCCCACGGAGCATCTGCTGTTTAAGGTTTCCTATCAGTACGCTGCAGATGACAGGAATATGTTATATATACATTATAGGAAATGTGAACATTTTTAATCATGTCTTAGGAGCAGTTGCTCTGTAAGTGGAAACATCTTTGTTTCTATTTGCATATTTTCTTTACTAGAACCAGAGATGCTGAGAGCTGCTTTTTGTCACTTTGCTATTAAAGAAGAAGCTTTCTTAATTCAGCGGCTGTAAACTCCTCCAACCTAAGACAGCCACCACAATAACTTGCAGAGAGTGAAGAAATCCCCATTATTTTTAAGACAATATTAAAATAAAGAGTGATTCGTAATGAAAATGTCAAGCTAGTGTGCACCAAGTTGTCTAAGGACTGTTATGATACACAGGGCCCATAACTCTTCAAACAAAAAGCAACCGTTATCTGGGCTGAAACCGTAAACTTGTCTCATTCTGAGAATTGTTTAAAAGAGAAAAAACTTTCTTCAGTGAACCACACCCAAAAATTCTAAAAGTGAACAAGCAGACAACTTTAAAGTAGAAACCAGTTGGAAAGGTATTTTTAAACAGTAACCATTGAAATTATAATTTCTTATCAGAAATAGTGAGTTACTGAGGAAGTGCAATACACACAGCAGAAGTATGTCCCAAGGCTTTTGCTCTGATACTGTTTCTGTTGCTCTTAGAGAAGGAGCTGTCATTTTTACCAAAGCTTTTTTGCCTTCTTAAGCTTTTAATCACCAGCTGTCTAAGCTATCTTGCAGTGCTGGGCTGAAAGAGATCTCACCTTTCAGAGAGCCTTCTACACAGACTGAGAACCTGACTGTGGACCAGACTGCGTGGGACGGGTCTTGCAGAGGAGTATGAATTCCTGCCAGACATGGTCTCGTTAGCTCACCATCTCCCATGACCACAACACAGTGCTGAAGCACAAAGGATGCTGCTGCTACCTTTGAAGGGATTTGGGAATTCAGTCTGTTCCTTGGAGTCCTTGACAAGGCTGCTTCTACCCTGTGGTGTCGGCAACTTGTAAAAGGGAAACGAGCTGCCTCCAGGGAACCAACGCCAGCTGGTGTGCCATGGGCATGTTGTAGAGGAGCTGAAACAACAGCCTTGAAACAGGCCTTACATATGGCAATGAAACATTTTCTCTATCATACAAAATACAAATATGATGAAGAGGATTAGGGATTTGGGGTGTGACACTGATTTACTTTACACAGTTTGTTAGGATATTTTTTTTTAAACAATGTACTACTGCAAACAAGAGGCATGACAGAGTGTCTCTCAATGGTTCCTATGCCTGATTTCAAAAATAATTGTTCAAAATCCTATTTCTACACTACTGAAAGGCAAACTGACAGGCGAGGAAGGGACTTTTAACTCCCTCCATTAGCACTGTGCATTGCTGAGCAGCCACAGGTATGCACTGTCCCCTCATGCCAGTTGAGTTAAGCTGTACCTGCTGGGGCGATCTGTGTCACTCTTATCCTAGAATACATTAGTCAGAAGTTGTGAGGAATTACCATAAATTGGTGCTATACAAATGAGTTTTTAGAGCAGACTCCTGCGTTAAAAAGGAACTTCCACTTCAGATATCGAAATGTTTTAGCAATCAGATCTGTACTTGATTATTACAGTATGTGATTACATGTAACAATGATTTACTGTTTTCTAGGCTATGTAGTACTTTGGAGGAAAGATACATAAAGTATTTTTCCCTAGGAGAGATTAAATCCTAAGGCTCAACATTTCTCCCTAACAAAGCCATCTGTAAAAAATGTCACAGAGGAGCATGTTTTGCAAACCAGTGACTGCAGCATACATTGCCTTCAGCAACATACATTTACCCTTGACGTAATGTGGAGTTTATCCAAAATGACCATAACTACTCAGATGAAACATGCTACAGATGTTAATAGTGATGAACTCAATTAGATTTCACTTATACCCAGAGAAGTCCTGTAACAGTATAGAATCATAGAATCATTTAGGTCAGAAAAAACCTTTAAGATCATCGAGTCCAATCATTAAACTAACGCTGCCGAGTCCACCACTGAGCCCTGTCCCTAAGCACCACATCTACACATCTTTTAAATACCTCCAGGGATGGTGAATCCACCACTTCCCTGGGCAGCCTGTTCCAGTGCTTGATAACACTTAAAGTGAAGAAATTTTTCCTAATATCCAATCTAAACCTCCCCTGGCACAATCTGAGGCCATTTCCTTTTGTCTTATTGTTTGTTACTCGGGAGAAGAGACCAACACCCACCTTGCTACAACCTCCTTTCAGAAAGTTGTAGAGAGCTGTAAGGTCTCCCCTCAGCCTCCTTTTCTCCAGACTAAACAACCCCAGTTCCCTCAGCAACTCCTCATAAGATCTGTGCCAGAAATACCCTTCATCAGCTTCGTTTCCGTTCTCTGGACATACTCCAGCACCTCAATGTTTTCTTGTGTGAGGGACCCAACACTGAACGCAGGATTCTAGGTGCAGCCTCACCAGTGCCGAGTACAGGGTCCCAGTTCTCTTCCTAGGTCCAGCCAGGGACTTGAATTTCATCTTTCTTACACAAAGGAAAATTGAACAGACAAAAAACATATAAAAGGGAAGAGGGAAAGGAAATAAAATGCTTTTTTGGAACCTTTCAATAAGTTGTCTGTCAGTTAAAGAGTGGGGAAGAAGCAGGTATTGGTGAAAGACCTGTGCAATATCTTTGCCCATTTCCATTTCAATTGGGATGGATTTACATTCTCATCTGAGTTTATGACTGACAGAAAATGGCTGCCCTGCGAAGGGGGAAGAGGATGATGCTTTGAACAGACATGCTGTAGGTGGACAAGAATAGCTATCCTCCCAGTTTGCTGTCAATATTCTTTCTTAAATAGACACAAAAGAACAGTATGGGAGTATCACCAGAGAAATATTTAAAATGTATTGGCTGATATGTACAAAACCAAGCTCACAGGCTCAGTGATACTTTAGATAGGGGAAATCTGGTGTTACATTAACCGTGGCTACTAGCTATAGCTACAGTACCACAAAAAATGTCTGTAGGATTTCTACTCCCCCCACACCCCCCCATTTGTCTCTCAGCTATTTTCTATCAAAGCACAGAAATCAATAGCAGCACACTGATAGAACCCAGATTGGTCTGAAGATCCAGTACACGGTATCCAGTCAGTCAAGTGTGATGGATTTAATTCATGCAGCACTTATTATTCTCAAGCTTTGCTTGTCAACAGGGAAAAAAAAAGTATAGAGCTGAAAAGCAATCAGGCAGTTTTCAGAAAGACAAATCTTGCAGTGGTTCCACTCTCCTCCCTTCCCCCATTAATTTAGATTTCTTCTCTTCGCTCTCATTTCTGTACTTTCCATATCTGTAACACTGTCGTCACAAGAAGGGCAACTGTTGCCACATGAGCTTTATTAAATTTTCTGGTAATTTCCATAGCACATGCACAAATTCTTTAACTATAGCATGATGACACCATTCTCTGATGGGCAGAGACATGATCCAATCCCCCCCGGCAGGGGGATTGGACTAGATGATCTTTCGAGGTCCCTTCCAATCTCTAACATTCTGTGATTCTGTGATAAATTGTGAATCCAATATTACGAAGTGCATTTATATACTAAGGATCACAGATGCTAACATGCAGACCCATATCAGAGAGTCTTGGTTTACATTTTCAGATGGCTTCCCTTTTCCAAGGAGAGACCAGTATTTTACTTTGTATTTTCACAGTTAGTTAATAACATAATTCCTTTTGCATGAATAGCTCTGTATCTAAACAGAATTTTTCCCATTTGAGCAGTAAGGACACTGTAAATGCTAAAGGTTAAACAGGACTCCAGGGGAAACTTGAGAAGTCCATGGAAACCCTAAAGTGTTACCAGACAGAAACTGCATCCATCTTAGCAAGTTTTGGGTCTGTTTTCGGTCTGAGTGAAGTGTCTGTTTCAAAGGCTGGATGGTCTTATGGTAACAGACTTTAGGATTGTGTGAGATACGAAACACTTCAGGCAGTATGTAGAGTGGACTTGTGGCTCTGCCTCAGTCTCTGAAGAGTGATTTGTCTGTAACATGGTCATCCAAACTTCATGAGTGTACATCTTTCTACCATCTAGCACCATCGCTACCAAGAACATAGAAATGATTTTCAAGAGTGAATAAGAAACTAATTGAAAATCACTGTGGGACTTCAGGTTGGATTAAAAAAAAGTGCATCTTGAAAATTTACATCCTATTAGTTCTATTAAAAACCCAGTTTTGAAGTCACTATCAACCCATCACTAATTATATGTCAATAATTCATATGCAAACACGCTCAGAGTTTCTTAAAGGCAAGGCAGGATCATAGGAGGGCAGATCAGAAATGGGTTTCAAAACCACGAGCACTAATTTATCACATTCTCCACAGCCACAGTGAAGCACACAGTGTGAAAATAAGCTCTGAGACTAAAAACAGGATCCAAATTTGAAAATTTGTTCGTACTACAGTTTTATCTTCATTCTCCAGAACAAGCTCAGTGACCAAATGGAGGTTACAGGCACCCAGTCAATGACAGCATTATTTGGTTCTTAAACAAAAATCTGTTCTCTTTTTGCAGCTACCACCCCCATTTATGCGAAAGGCTGTACTCTTCTGGCCCTGCGGAGCCTGCAGCTAGACAGCCTGAAACAATAGCACCAAAGGAGGTGTGAACTTCCCACCCACTCATGACTTGCTCACTTCATAGCCTGGATGTGTTCATTTACATGCTAACGCTATTAACAAGTAAGCAAAACACAAACGGATTTTTTCTTAAGGCAGCTGGGCTTGTTTTGGGGTTTTGACAGTGAAGACACACAAGGCAAAACAAAACCCAGCATACAAAACCAAACCAACCCAGATGTCCCGAGCCAGTTTAGAGGAATTAAGGGGGGGGGGGGGGGGGGAACACAACAGAAAAGAAAAAAAGTCTTTTCTGAATGTTTCTTCTAAGCTTTTATCTAGATTTAACGGATACATTAATTCAATTGATGTGCAGTTTAGCCAGCCGACAACACATGAATACCTTCCACAAATGGTAGGATTTGCCTTTTTTTTCCCCCTGCAGAGACGTTACCACAGATGTGAGCTTTTTCCTTCAGCTCTTTTCCTTCCCCCCATCCCCCTCTGTTTTAATATTTTAGCAAATAGTGAAAGGTACCACATGTCTCCAAACAATCCGGCGCATTAGTGCTGAAGGGGAGCTGCTGCTGACTTTACACTGCTGCTTCTTCCTCAACTGTGTCAGTCTTTTAATGCAATTTTCTTTGCTTTTTTATCCTTTGCTGGACAAATATTAATATGCTAATGACTTTCAAATGAGTATCCAAGAACATATTGTCTTACTTTCTAAAAAACAGATTTTTTTTTTTACCTGGGATTGGCATGATGTCTGAGGATGAACACAAAAAGAAGTGAAACTGGCCATTAGGAAAAAAGAGATATGTGTAAAGAAATTCTTATAAAAAGGAAAAAAAAAAGGAAAAAAATGCAAAAATAAAGCAAAATAAAAGGAAAAGACGGTAGTGGAAAGGAAATCTGACGTTTAAACCAAGGCTTCTGGCTGGTGCCCATGGCAACTCCACTGACAAGTTGGTAAAAACTATTCTCTCCTTTGATTTCTTTCAAGGATAATCCTTGCTTCTCTTTCCTGGGAACCATGACAGATTTTCACTCTTTAGGGACAGTGCAGGATTTTCTTTTATAATGGCTCTAATAAATAATGGAGTGTTCATGTCCTTTAGGATGACTAGCTGTGAAATTTGATATGTTTAGGAGACATTTTCACACTTGCATACAAGTGAGGCATATGTGGTGAGGAATACAGGTATCTTCAAATGCTTTACACCATGTGTTTGTGTTATTTTAAAAATTCTAAATGGAATCCAGCATTAAAAAAAATTCATTTAAGGGAAACCAACTTGAATTGCTCCATTGAGCTCAGCGTGTAGTATTCATGGTTTCTAAATTTAAGTAAGGTTTCCATCCTCTCTGTCATTCAAGATCCTCAGGGAAAACTACTAGAGAGCAAGAGAGAGGCAGAGAGAGTGCGTGTACACCACTTATGCAAGGTTGTGTTTTATACGTAGGATACTTTCAAAGCAAACACAGGTCCCACAGGGTGCTGGTTCTTTACTTGAGACACATACCCACGCATCTCTACCTTGGTCGAGCAGTTGGGTCTGGACCTGGAAACACCACAATGCCGTGCAGCTTCCCCGAGGCCTGCCCAGCACATCCTGCTGCTCACCACAGGCCTTCAGCTGCCTTGTGAACGGCACACAGACAGTGGGAAGGGACTCTGCCTCTCCTAAGAGAGAAAGATTCTCTTTTCAGCAAAAGCCATGCAACTAAGAAACCGGAGGAGTCGCATTAACAGAACATAAATATCCACCAGATATATCCCTGAATCACAAACCAAGGAAAGCCTGGTCTTCAGTTCTTCCAAACGAAGAGAGGACTCGGTTCCAGCAGTTCATTCAAAACTGTCTTAGCTGCTGAATTTGTTCATGAACGAAGTGGCACCTGCAATGCTTACTAAATGTTCCAATGGCAGTCTTTAAGAAAAAAAATAATCAAGACAGTCTATGAAATTAGTTCAACTAGTATCTTCATTTCAGTTTCCGAAGGAAAGCCTAGCCCCCTAAGCTCCTTCCTAGACATGACACATGGTATCCTTAGGTACAAGGGGAACCAAGCTCTTGGGACAAGAATGGAATCAGCTGTAGGAACTAAGGATCTCTCATATGGGCCTGTTGCTCTTATTTTCTCACTGAAATATGAGCCACAAATTTAGCATTTCCAGTAACTTTTACCACATTAGGCAGAAAGTCCCCAAAACTGCACAGTCTTGTATTAATGACTCAAAGTCAGCACGATGAAATGCAAAATCCCAAGCAGCACAGACAAGATGTATAGCTCTGGCCCAGAAGAGGAAAAATACAGTGGAAGTAAGTAGTAAATCGTGTGTGATTAAAGAGAGTTATAAGGTTTTGCATTAGTTGTAGACTACAAGTTTTTAATATATTTAATGGCCATCTGGAAAACAGGCATGACACAAATGTGGTGATATTACATAACGTAAAAACCAAATATGTCTGTGAGGATGTGGAGGAGCCCAAGAAGGATAGGCAAAAGAGAAGCATGACAGCAGATGGAATTGGTTGTCAGTAAAAGCAAAGTAATATATAACCAGCAATCATAACTTAAACTATTTGCACTTTCCATGCATTTAAATGAGTTAACAACCCAAGAAAGACAAGAGGAGGCCATTAGAGACAGCCCCATGAAAACCTCATGTCTTTGTGACACAGCTGTTCTCAAAGCAGATTTCTCGCAGTGGGGTTGGCAGGACCTCATAGGTGTCTTAGGGACTCTAAAGCCTTTCTTTTCAAAACCCTGCAAGATTGGTTAAGAAATGGGCTGGGGAAATAATTCTGCAGTTCTGCTACGTAAATTATCAATTCCCTGTTTTGCAAAAGCTTTTCGTTCATTTCTTGTCATTGGTAACACACACACGTGAATTTTGCAGGGGGATGGGACAGGAGACTCTAAGAGGATTGATTTAAATGATTAAAGGAAGGCAGACATTTCCATATGAAGGAAGATCGACAAATTATGGGGCTGGTTTCTATGTTCTGTTTGTGCAACACTCACAACAAGTGACAATAATAATGAGCAGTGGGAAGAGAAGATCAGTACTGTTCTGATTAAAGAGGACACATCTTAGGGAAGCTGTGATTCCAGGCTACAAAGCACTATGCAGATAAGCCATGCATTTTTATAGGTCTTCTTATAACATGAGATCAAGAGGGATGTTTAAAAAGCAAAAAATGTAAAACTGATCCCATGTGCTGCATAATGAGCCCATCACCACTATCACTGAAGGCAAGGCCTCAATGAGATTTGAAAAGATGTATAGTTTTACAAGCATGAAATCCATACCTCTTACGATCAATAAGAAAAACTTTCCTAAACACGATTGTAAAATACTACAGATAGGATGAAGAACGAGTACTTCATTCTTCAAGTGCTGACTCAAGAAAGTAGTCAATGATTAGCCTCATTTTCACTTGTGGCAGTTTCCATGTAGATCAGATAGCTCATGCTCAAAGACGGGCAAAAACTCAAGCAGCCTGCACAAGCTGATTACTAACTGATGAGAGTGCAAGAGGCACTTCCAGTGTGGGTAGTCCATTGCCCACACTGTCACCACACTGTAACACTAATTGCTAGCAAGGTTTTCTTCCCTCAGAAGCCATAGCTGCTCCAGTGACAGAATATTTGACAAGATATTTGACAAGAGCCTAGATTATTTTTTTTTCTAAGTGGTTTTAAAAAAGAATGTAGTGAATGGTAACAGGTTTGGGAAAATGTGCTTGCTTCTAAAGCAAAAAAGAGAGAGGTTAGACAAGGATGGAATAAATAACCTAGAAAAAGCAGATGGTAGGGTGGTTGTGATGGACCATCAGAAATGCCTCACTGCAGCTGGGATGCAAACTCAGTGTGTCTCAGCATTCCTACCTCTTAATAGAGGCACATCCAACTACTATGCAAAAAATATATGCTTATTTTTCCTTACAGACTTTTTTCCTGCAGCATAGCCAAAACAAAAGACCACATGGTCATAAATTTAGTTGAGAAAGTTCAGTAACATTTAATTTAGTGATTATAAGTGACAGCTGTTAAAAAAAGATTTAAAAATAATGAAAAGAAAGAATATAAACATTCGGCTCTTCAAAACCAACTCATAAAAGAATCAATGAGTTGCATTCTCAAATACTTTTCTGCATCTATGAGGGTTTGAAACTTTTGTTTCTAAAGGAAGTTGAGACTCTTTATTCAGCTGCTTTGCACAGAATCTGTCATTTGAAGAAAAATGTCAAATACTGCAGCAATCACAAATTAAAAAAAAAAAAGAGTTCTAATCACAGGGATTGACATCACTGTAGTAGAGTGCTAAAATATGCTTGTATGACAGCCTATTACAGTGATGAAAGCATTTGTCTGAGAACAATGAGACAAGATCTATTTGTGGCTTTCAGCAGTGTCTTTTGGGGCAATTATAGAAACCACCTGTAGAGCTGGTTCCCACTTTTATTTAGAGAAACAGCACTGAGTTTATGAATCCATACAATGCTTTGTACAATTGGACCCCAATTTCAGCTGGGGCTGTGTGTGTAACTTCACTGCAAATAATAGTGAGCAAGATACTCTAATACCCTATTTTTAACTTCTTGCCAAAATAATAAGTTACAGGTAATCTTGGCCAAGGTCCCAGCTACAGCAACGACAGTAGGAGTTCAGAAATCTCAGCTACAGCTGCTTCTTACTAGTGTGTATAGGCAACACATGTTGGTTCTAATGCAGTCTTTCCCTTCCCCTCCTCTGCTCCTTGGAACTGAAAGCAAACATACATACAGGATACATAGATCATGGCTTACAGCTTCAGGTTCACCAGCTCAGTCCAGGGATACTATTTCCAGCAGTCTGCTCACAGAAAATACATACTTCAGTAGCGTCAGGGTCTGCCCTTCTCCTAGCTTCCCTATCTCATATTTCTTTAACATTTGGGAACCAAGAACAACTCATTTAAACTGAAATACTGTCTAAAATTTAATTCCTAAAACACATTTTCAAAGGTGAATTTAAGACCTTTTAATTTTGGCCAAGTTGTGTGGGAGGGCACAGCAGGACTCTAACAAGGCTCATGGGAAAGGGTGGGAGATGAATTTCATATGCAAATGTGGAACATGACTGGGATGGCAAGAAGGAAAGAATTTAAGCATAAATATTATCTCTTTTCATCCCCAAAGCTTCATATTACAGATATTATTTATACTGTTTGTTCCATAAGGAAATCTGTGGAGAATAAAATGAAGAGCTTCCAGCCTCTCAAAAGATAAACAGCTTGCTAAGTGGAAGGGGGGAAGTGCTAATAGATTGCACGCATATAACTTTAGTACATGATTCTTTAATGTATCACAGTAATTTCCATGACATGCTAACATTGTTCCTTTAGGTACTGCTTCCTGAAGACAGTATTTCTGTTATAACCCTCAGAGAACAGTGAAAAACCACCTACCTGCCGTTGAGACATGCTAAGTGATGATTTGAGTATCAAAATACGTCAGTAATTCAGATCCGTGTTTAGAGGTACCTGAGAGTTACCCATGAGAGCACTATTCTTCAGGCATTGCATTTGGACTAAAATAATGTTGTTTCTGCTGAACTAAGCTTTAAGCCGAATAATGAAAATGCTTTAGGATATACCAATTACAGACTTGTAGACAGTGAACTGGTTGATACTCTAACACACAGATAACCTGCTTGCCTAATCCAGTTTCTTGAGAATCATTCATTGATAACCCAGAGAAAATCAGAGGTGGTGGCAGAGGTGCAGAAAAGGGGGATGAAACATGCAGAGACAGAAGGAGCAGGCTGTGTGGGAAGAGGGGATCAGAGCTTGAAAGAGAAATGAGGAAAAGAGGACTCAGCTCACTTGTTCTATCTGTAAATATGCATAATCTGCACTCCCTTTTGATCAGTTACTTAAATGTTTGTAATCTACAGATAATTTGAGAGTTATGATCACAAAAATATGAGAATTCAGATGTGACAAGAAACCAAAACAACTGGGCATTACACTACAAGCTTCTTCCCTTCTGCATTCAGGCTAGACATTGCCTTTACAGAACAAGAACAGTGCTTCACGCTTGCAGAAATTCTATGAATGGGAAACCTCCCAGGAGATGAAAGGAAGTACTCAAGTTCTCAACCTCACGCTGCAAAAAAGGCTTGATCTTTGCACTAAAGAGAGACCTACTCCTGCTTTTATGAAGAGGAGAGTCCCAAGCATCGAAACTCCCTGGCCACCACCAGCTGGCCATGTGGGAGGTCCCAGGAATGAAATTCCCATCACTGAGCCTGAGCCCCTACAGGTACCACACCTGATTAATTTCCTACAACTGCAGGATCACTGACCCCTTAACCACATGCAACTAGCAAGAATGAGTGTGGACTGGCCTTGCAGGTTCTTTCACAGTGTGTGGTACTTGCACGAGCCAGGTGACGTTACATCATTTCCAGACAGCATGGCTCAGGAAGCGCCTGCAGGACTCCCACACTTTCTTCCCCCTTCCTCCCTGCAGGTGTCTGTTGAACTTTGAAACAGCAAATGGGGGCTTCAGCTCTCGAAAGACTCTGCTACACTGTCAGAAATCTTTGTGAGAACTGTCTCAAAATTCCCTGAACAATTCCTTCCTCACTGCCTCCAGCCCAAGGCAGCTGGCCAGTCTGAATCTCTCTCTCCCCATTTGACTTTTTCTAGAGAGTTCTCACCCACTCCACTTCACCCTCTCTGGTTCACCGGGAGTTCTCACCCACTCCACTTTACCCTCTCTGGTTCACCAGCCTGGCACAGCTCCCTAGCTCCAGCTCTCCTTTCAGGTTATACCTCCTCTTCCTTCCAAGTGGTCTATATGTGATAGAGAAGGAAGGGCTTTCTCTGCCTGGGTATTTGAAATCTACTCCAAACTTCAAAAATGTCTGTGGGCAGCAGAAGTAAAACCAACCTTTTTCCTCTCCAAGTAATCAAGATGCAGTGAAGGTATAAAGACAAGTATCTTTAGCAAAGCTCAGAATGTCCCACAGAAAGCATTGAACCTACCACCCACACAATAATTTTGTGCTAGATGCAGTCTTACCAAAACACTTGTCGCTCTGGCGGCAAGGTGTGCTTAGCTCAGCTGATCAGACTTGTCCCTGGACAAAACTGTAAGGAGTCTATATGTGCAAGTTAGTCATAAATTGTAAGCAAGGAGCTCGACTCTGTTTAGAGTGCTAAGAAGTACAACAGGATGAAAATACAACTCCCTGCACTCTCACTGCCCTCCAGCCAAGTTCCCTTCAGCATATGGAATAAGCCATGAGTCACGACTTGGTATGCTACTCTTGGATAATATAACCAGATACTGTTATTTTGTACATGCCTAATACTTTTGGAGACTATTTTATTTGTTGATATAGAAACAACTGAGAAAACAAACTTTTTTTTTTTTCCTAAAATCCCACTCAGGACAGACAATGGAACATCTGTGTAAGGTCCAGCATTACTGCATCTGCCCTTGTTCATGACCAGCAATCACCTCTGCCACGGCCAAAATACAGTTATTTATAGGAGTGTAGACAGCTTGAGCTAAAGGCATTACTCAACAAGTGAGATCAGAAACAAACAAAGAGCACTACATGTTCCCCAAGAAATCTTACAAATATGTGGAAATTAACTCCACAGTTCAGCAAAACTCTTTATGCTTGTGTGTTTTGAGGATACTTGGAAAAGACAAACCCTCCAGTGGCACAGAGCTGCCTAGCACTGGTCAGCACCTGGTTCAGTGACGGTTTACAGAACAAAACTACTAAAATTGCCAATGTCATTTCATGAGACATCCTGTACGTCTCCAATTACAGCCACAGTCCAAGATGATGTCACTCAAGTAGAGTAGCAGGTACAGCACCTAGCAGAATACCAAACTGAAGCTTGTAGAAAAAAATACAGCAGCAAGCCTTTCCTTTCCATTTCCAGCAGGAACACCATTCACAGGGCCTATGGGAGCACCATCTCAGTAAACAAACACAAACCCCCAAATTAGTAAGGCAACATGGTAACATGCTTTACATCTGACATTTCTATATTGCACGTAAGTAAATGTTAACTCGAAATATCTCGGTTTTGGCAACACATTATCCTACCAGTGGGTGATTTGACATGTTCTTTCCTTTAACAGGCGAACAGGCGGTAGGCAGAATCTATTGAGCTTCTATCAGCTTGAATTTCTCTGCAACTCAGAAGGATATTGAAACACTATCCACCATGCATACGGATTTTCTAATAAAACACTCATCACTGCTTCTCATGAGCAGGTTCAATTAATTTGGTAGATTGGCACTTCAGCTCCTCAATGAAATTTAGCAGCACTTAACAATTTTAGAAATCGTATGAACGAATGAGGGAGAGACCAAATGGTGTTTCTGCCTTTGTCAGCCCATGAAAATGAAAAAATCCTTCCTAAAACCCTCTGAAGTCTAATGTTATAGATGTAACATTTAATCTTCATCTGCTTTTTGCACATCTGTATTGCTGGCTTATACAGCAGTTCTGTAAACGTTCCCTGTAGACCTCAAAAGATTTTTGTTTCAAAACTGATTTATAAGCTGAGAGCCGTGCTCAGTGCTTATGGTATTCATATCCCTAAAAATGAAGAAAAGCTGACCATGAGTGATGGATATAATTTGTTAACAGGACTTAAAGACTATTTGTCTGTTTTCCATTTTCATTTCCCTGCACAGTCATAAATTGGTGCAAAATTGATTCAGTGACCCCAATATTAATATTTTTACAACTTGGTCATTTTTATCTCCTGATCAAAATGGCTGCATACAGGAAGAATCTTTATGTCTTTTTCTGTCAAGTTGCTATGCCAGTCATTTGCAACATAAATGCTAAAATGGCCATGTCAAAGAAGGTGCTATTATTTTTATTGCGAACAGAGCAGAATTAGGCATAGCTGCAGACTAAAATCTTTATTCCTCAGTCTTTTTATAAAATCAGCTCACTTTGTCATCTGGTGTCCAATTATCCCTCAGAAAGATAAACTGCATCTTCAACAAAGAAGATAAAAGCTGATTGAACATCTCCACTTGAACAATGTTTCTCTTTTGGTCCCTCTTGGTAAGATGAAGGTATAAACAGCCACACATATTCCTCTGTCCTACACAGGAAGCTTCCCATCTGTCTACAAACAAGGGCTCATTTATTGCTTTGGATATATCCCAGGGAACAGAAAATACCACTGCTAATTTCTGCCCCAGGAAGTATTATGTTTGATTTTAATTATATTTCTGGATTTTTTTAGGACTAAAGCATTTCTCATTATTAGTGCAAACTGAAGGTATCAGGAAGGAATGCTCCCTTGACATCCTAAGGGCAGCAAAGCAGCCGAGCTAATCAAGTTGTTCCCCACCTCCACACACACATCTCATGGTACTGATACTGCCAAAGGAAAGATAACAGATTTTATAAACCTCTTGTAGGCTCTGGGGCAGCAAGCAGTGAGACTGGGAAAAGATGCCTGAGGAGATGCTTTATTGGAGGTCTCACTGGAGCATTCTGCCACAGGAGAGAAACGTGTTGTGACTGGAGACACCACTGAGCTCCTGAAGAAACCTGGGGAAAGCCCTCTGGACTACCTGAATCCCACATTTGCGCTATAAAAGTACAGAAAACACCTGAAAAATTAGACAGTGAATACACTGCTGAGAGAATGTGTTCCTCTTGCAGGCTAATGCTGGATGCATAATGGGTGAGAATGGGGAGAAACTATTTCTGTAGTTACCTATTTATCCATCGTTCACCTCCCCACTGCTCCACCCTCCTGGATTAGTGCCTGCAGAGGATCCCAGTTTTGGTGCTCACATACTGAAAACAGTAACAAAGTTTATCAACAAACAAACTGGAGAGACTGTTGAAATAATATAGCAAACATTAATTCTTTCTAAGAATAACTGTCAACTAACAAGAAAGGCTTTTACTTCTTTTCTAATTACAAAGAAAAGCTTTCACTGAAAATAATTAAAATTTAGTAAACCTTAGAAAACAATGGGTTCAGTTAGTATGTGAAATTCTTTTTGGCACTATACAAGTAATCATGATATGAAAAAGCTAGAAGGAAGGCTTTATGTCACAAATCAAGACAGAAAATTGCATCACAAAAGCACAGCAACTCCAGAGACTAACTTTTGAAATGGAAGCTATGGAAAAAAAAAAAAAATCTCAAAAAAGCTCCCTGGCAACAGTTAATATCAAGGATGGCCACAAATTGTGTCAAGGAAACAACTGCAAACTCCATTGCAAAAGCATGTGGAAGAATTAGATGAGAAAAGAATGGTATGTGAATTGTCAAAAAGTATTTTAGAAGAGGTAATCAACCGCTCTTTGTCCCCATATTTACTCAAAATGCTTGTAGAAGATGGATTAAAACTTTATTCTAGAGACTGATAAAGGAAATCTATTGAAAAAAAGATGAAATGCAAATAAAACTATAACATGAAACAAATCTTTCTCTCCCCACTAGCCTGAACAGCTATACAAAATGCTGCAATAGCATGGTATGAAAACTGCATACCTGCAAGCAGGGGGTGAGGTGATGCACATTCAAGCTGAAGACCTGCAGGAGCACAATTTATTTTGAGACACAGGCTTTACAACGTGAACACATTTGTATGGCTTTTGCCTGGTAGCTGGTTTGATGGTGCTTTCTCAAGGTGGAGCTGAGGAGCCCATCGTTTCTCTCATTTTTTGAAGGGGTGTTGCTGATTTCCTGAGGGGGATGTGAATCCCTCTGCCAGTCCTGCTGTTTCACCCCCCTTGCAGAGAACAGGGGGGAAGCCAAAAAGGTTAATTACATACCAAACAGGACTCTTGTCTCTTGACTACTTTATGTAGTATAAAGGAAAAATGTTTTTCCTCTTCAATTCTAGACAGCTTGCATTGCTTTTCTGAGTAACTGACTATACAATGAAGCTGTACCTAGAAATAAATGGTTTTGTTTAGGTGATACTGCTGACTAGATTTGGAAGATGTATGTTTTGGAAGGACAGAAAAACACAGGTGCAGCTAAAAGTTTTACAAATGATAGACATAGGCAGTACACAAGCCTTCATTTGAAATCTAGTGTGTGGATAGAATAATGTTTCTGAGTTGACTGGAACCCCATAGAAACAGTACAAATTATTCTCTTTGTGTTTGTGGAAATGTAACACTACATGATAGTGACAGTGCCTAGACAGTCTGCGCCTCCAGACTCTAGCCACCAAAGACAGGTTAAAAACCCAGTTATTTTTGCATCCGCTGCTACCCAGAGCTATTATTGCAGCTTCTCCCATTGTTGAAAACAAACCTGAATAAAATAACACACCAATGTAATGTAACTTCCTCAGCCCAATATCTAGCTAAACCAACAAAAAGTCATGGGGATGGTGTGCCAGGTTCCCGACGTCCTTGCAGAGAAAGGGCTCACTAGTCTTTTTGTTTGAAAATTACTTTCTCAACATTGGTATTTTCTAATATGTTTGAACACTGGTCTTCCGAGACCTTGTGTGTGCTCTGGCCATAGCCTGACTTCCCTTCAGGATACACGAGCATCGTCCTTTTCCTGTCTGTCCCCTGTGCCAAGGCTCAACCTGGAAGATAATTAGGCAAGTGAGCTGGACAAGAACTGTGGCATACTCTGCCCAGGCCCCTGCTCTGGACAGAAAGGCCCCAAGGACCCTGCAGATCCTTCCTCTCTGTAGACACAGTCATACCTATTCTCACATAAGTTACCACTTCCAGAAGCCTGCCTGTTGCTGGCTTGATTCTATGACATTTAATGCACATTCGCTTTTCTAAAATCAATGAGCAAACGCAGGTGTGATACTTCTGTCAGCACATGGATGCTGTCAAGGGCACCCTAGAGCTCTGCTGGAATGAAAGTGGCAGTTTTTCTATGGGAGATTAATGAGATTGGTCTGTAAACAAGCATGGGATCGCTGGAGTTCACTAAGGACTTTCCCTAAATAAAGGTTTTTGCTAATTCCAATCTGCTGTATGTTCACCCAACCAATATATGCACAGGAAAACCACTGCATTACTGTCCTGCTGCTTGAACACTGTAAATTGTCTAGAGTAGCTACAGCAATAGTAAATAATAGCCCAGAGTTTAAATTTGTCTCACTTGGTTATTTTCTCTGAAGTATCATTCAAGACCAAGATACTGAAATCTTTCTCTGTGGCTTTTCTAGACTGGGTGATCACAGACTGCTTCAGCTCTGCAACATGTAAAGGAGATTCTTGCTACTCCAGATTTGGTCCGGTACCATTCTTTAGCATCAAGCTCAGGCAGAACTTGTCTATACATTAAAGTTACGCGTAGAATATTTTAATAGCAAGAGAGAATATAAACAAATCCTCATCTCTCTGTTTTTTGTTCTCTTTTTTTTGTTTTCTGTTTTACAAACCAGGTTTAGAATTCTTATGGAAACAATTTTTTAGTTTACTTACAAAGCTAACAGCAACCAAGTGTTTTTGCACTGCCCCTTTCTCATTACAATCCACTGAGAGTCAGGCAGCTGATATATACCCCCACCAATGCTCTGTTCCTACTTTCAGTATCATAAACACACGCGTGAACTATGAAGACACAGATACACTTAAAATAATCCAACTGCAATGAGGTATTCATTACAGAGGGCATTAAAGGTTAAAACTGGCTCACTTCTCTTCCTGAATTTTCAGCTATACTTTTCTGCTGTTTTCTGAATTGTACATTATTGGCAGACTTCTATCCCTCACTTATTTAAGTTTTGATCTCTTTCCACATCCTGGTCAAGACCTTGTATCCCAGATACCAGCCTGCTTGAAAAGGTGTGGCTACAGCCCCCTGAGGTTTGTCAAGTTTCCACTGTGCAAATATCTGTTGTGTCCCTTCAGTCCTGCTCCCGTTTTGCCCAGACACTGGTTATCACTTTCCCCTGTTAACAAAAGGCTTCAGAAGCAGTTTATTCATGAGCCATAAATCTGAACTCACTCGGTGTTTATTAGCACAGCCATATAAAATCAGACTTGGCCCAAAACAGAGTTTGAGATAATAAAGCCATAGTCCTTGCAATGCATGACAGAGTAAGAAGGAGACTGATAACGAATTGTGCAACTTAATCTGCTCCCTCACCCCTGCCTTCAGGTTGGCTTCTGAGTTGGGTTTTTCAGTTCTGGTTCCTATTGCAACCGAGTGTGTACTAGGGCATCCAGTGAGCCCAGTGACATTTTTCAGGCCTGACATAAATGCCTAGTGGGATTGAATTTCAATTCCCCCACAGACCTTTAAAAACAAATAAATAAACCTCACAATAACTTGCACGCACTCAGCTTTGTTCGTATCACATACATACTCACCACTGCTCTCTGCTGCGTTGGAGACCGGCTCTAGAAGGGACAGAACCTGTGCTTGTGCACTGAGGTTACAACTACTGACATTGGGCTGCAAAATGTCCTATACCACTATACAAATATGTACATTTTATTAATTCTACTTCATTAATAATTAATCATCCCACAACCCAGATAACAATGTTGGGTTAATCCACTTCTAAAAGAACTAAGTTAATACTTGAGAAACTAAATTAAAAATCATAAAAACTCTATGGTACTTCACTGTTCAGACATACGTACTTGCAAATACAAAAAGTGAAGAGAAATCGGAAGTTCTTACTGCTTTTAACTCATCTACCTGATAGATGGGCATTATATTTTATAATATCAACAAAGAGACTTTAATTTTATAGGCAGAAAACAAACAAAAAATTATATTGTACATGTAATTGAGCAAAGTTATAATTAAGACTGAAAACTTTGATGCTGCGCTCCTGATGTTTTGCTGTTTTAACGACACAACCATAAAAAGCATTTCTACTTTGCAAGCACTTACATAAATATGCCATCTACTCAGAAGACCTGTTTTACTTGAGTATACTGACATCTTTCGCAATTTCAATGATTAAAATAGGTCCTCTGCGCTTTTTATTGCTGATGCCATCAGAAAGTCAGAACACATGAGCAGAACAGGTCGATCTTCCTTATCATTATCCACAGAGTAATTTACTAAATTAAAGTAAGCTTTTCCACCTCAAGTACTTAATGCAATTAACTCTCTCCCCCTTCCCCCCATTTATTTTTGCAAAAAATAAAGAAGTGATTAGAAATCAGATGTATATCTCTTTGTTAATCAACTAAGACTCTCAAGAAATCGGAGGAAAGAATGGGCTGGGTCAGTAATTGAAATTAAATCAATTTTAAAATAAGGTCAATATATCAGCCTGTAGAGAGCTAAAGGAGACCAGTGAGTGCATCCTCCTGTGCAATGATGGTTCTGAGTAGAGGGGCACAAAAAAAGATTTCTGGCTTTGCCTGGATTGCAGCAAGAAAGAGAACGCAAGCAAGAAACACTATGAACCCAGAGACAGAATGACAATCTAAGCTTGGGAACTGGTAATTAGCAGGGCAATCATTTCGGTAATGAGAGACCTAGCTGTGCGGATCCTTTTTCATGTTTTATCAGATAAATCTCTGCCCTAACAGATGTGTAGTCTGGTGTCCCTTGAAGCTGAAAGGATTGAAATCAATTCAAAATCAGAAGTAAACCTCTTCCACTTAAAATCTGGTATAAACAGGAAGAAAAATACTTTTTGCCTTTGTTTATCAGACTAGGGAAACAGGCTCATAATAGTCCGCTATTGGTTGACACAATTATTTATAAGACACTACTGGCATACTACTTATTAGCAGAGCAGGCTAGAAAACATGAAAAAATACAAAAGATATAAAATTCAATTCTCATCTCATTTTCAGGGAAATATTTTTACTTGTGAAATCACTAGTGAATGTTTGTTGAGAACCCAGCCATTTTTACTAGAGACTGGATTTTGCTGTTGCCATCAATTTCTCACACCACTTCAACTAAATCTACACATTAGGGGATTCTGTTTCTGACTTGAGGAGAAGATAATAATCAACAGATCACAGATACATCACACTGAAGCCAGTGTGTTTCTTCTGGTGGACAGTGTGGCAAAGTGAATTGGACATGAACTTGTTACGCCAGGAAAGCCACGGCCTCCATCCCCTACTGCCTCTGAGCTGGCTGTGACAACCCAAGATATCTTACGCAAGGGACTGACTGTATGTCTCAGCACCACAAGCTAATGAGGTCTTGATGAAACAAGCGTCACAAAAAAAAAAAGAGAAGCTGCAAGAATAGTGAGTGAATGAGCACATCCATCATACATGTTTTCTTTCCCTGAAGCTCAGCATAAATTATAGGGCAGGACAAGGCCCATGGGTTTGATATAGGGCCCGAGACACTGTTTGAAATAGCACATCACAGCTGCCATTCCAAGAGAAAGTGGGGGCAGTCATCCCACCAATGAAAAGTAATTATTTCCACATTATTATTGGGAAATGCTTATGTGGCATGTTAATGTATAGTCTGTCACAGACATTTGAAGAATCTGTATGGATCTGAATACATAATTGTTCCCCGGTTTTTTCTTACAGGACAGAGAATAAACTGAAGGTGGGAGTATGCTTGCTTTCTGTTCCAAAGGTATAATATATTTTCTCAGAGACACTGAATTGTGCCACAGACTTCTCAAACATCAGCACAAGCGGAGGAGCGACGCTTGACAGGCCTGCCGTTTGGAAACTGAAGCTCCACAGCTGACAGCAGTTCTACCTGCAGGTCTGTTTGATCAGTTACATTAGAAATGTCTGGCCACACAACTATGGCTACTTTACACCCCTTGCTTGGACAATGTCAGCACAAAGAGCAGTGGCAAACATTTAAAAGTGAACCCTGGTGCAAACACAACTTAAAAATACTCCTTGACACTGACAACTTGAGTGAGACACTCAGGCCCCTGTGAAGTTGCGGGGGGTTAACCCCGGCCAGCAGCTTAAGGACCCACAGAGCCGCTTGCTGACTTCCCCTGCAGCAGGACGGGGAGAGAATAGGAAAAGCCAAAGCAAGACTCACAGGTCAAGATAAAGACAGTTTAATAAGTGAAGAGGGGAAAAAAACCTAGTGATGCAGAGACAATCATGCACCAACAGCCACAAGCAGACCAACATCCAGGCAGTCTCTGAACAACAGCTACACTGGAAGACAAAACCTCCCCATCTTCTTCCAGCACCCCAGTTTTATTGCTGAGCATGATGTGATATTGCACAGAACATCCCTTTGGCCAGTTTGGGTCAGCTGGCCCGGCTGTGTTCCCTCCCGGCCTCTTGCCCAACCCCAGCCTACCTAGTGCTGGTGGTGGTGGAGGCAGTAAGACAAGAGAAAGCCTTGACACTGCTGCACTGTTCAGCCTTAGCCAAAGCACTGACCTATTATCTGCACTGTTTTAGCCACACATATAAACCACAGCACCATACACACTGCTACAAAGAAAGTTAACTCCGTTCCAGCCAGACCCAGCACAACAATATCCCCTGAATTAAAAAAACAGTCTTTCTAGTAATCCAACGGGCAGTGAATCTTAACTTGAAAGGGTTTTATCATCAGCGTTATTTTATTTTTTAATTTTAATGCATGAGGATTGCTTTAGGCTTTGCCTTAAGCTTTGACTGACATTTTGGCAGCCTCTCTCTGAATCTACAGAGATCAACAAAATGGTCTGATAAACTTTTTCCTTAGCAAATATAGAACTAACCTGCACCACTTATTCTGCTTCCAGATACACTTTTTAAAAGCCTACTATGTCTCTTCTGGGGAAAGAAAGAAAAAAAAAGAAGATACAGAAAAAATAAAGAAAAAGCAAAAAAATATAGAAACCCAACAGCCTAGATCCCATTTTTCTTTTCAAAGATATCCTTTGTCAGTCAAGTAAAATAGCTTACTTTTCCCCAAGTGAATCTTTGTTACTGGGGCTGCGTGTAGGCTACATAGTGGAGTTTACCAAAATCTGTTCAAAGAAATACAGTGAGAATGTGGAAAGATAGTATCAGTAGTGGAGAAGAGCTTTGCACTGCTCATTTCAATGAAATGAACTAAGGATGATGACAGATGCAAAGAAAATTTGGTTTTGTCCTAAAGCGGAAATTTAGGGCCATGTTCTGACTTCAAACACCTACCGCAAGCACACAGAGGAGTTTGGGCTACTAAAAGATCACTACATTATTTTAAAAGTTAGGCATAGTGAAATGCATGCTAATAAGACCTTACCTGGGTTTTAAATAATTTTATTATACTGAAATTAAATAATAATTTCTGTCAGTCAACTAGCTATTTATTCTGCCTTCCCGTGTTTTAAAGGCCTCAGTCTATTTAATGATCATCACAATAAAGCACCTATACATTTCTGAGTTTAAATAAATTACATCAGTGAGGACACTGACTACCCGTTGCTTGTTATTGCCTCATTCCTATTCTCAGAGGTTGCATAGCTGAGAGTAGACTGGAGGAAAAGCTATACAGAAAAGCTCACATAAAAAACCAGGCTGTCACCACCTCAGAATCTCTACTTCCTGGAAAAAAAGTAACAAGAAAAAATATTTTCAGCTGCAAGACTGGCAAAAATAAATCCATCTTCTCAATCCTTATTCAGTCTATTCCTGAAGCCCTTATTTTAGAAACTGTGGTAGCTTGTAATGGGCATACTTCCTGAAGAGTGAGGGGGAATTATCACACAGAAGACTGCATAGACAAAAGGAAATTCCCACAAATTTTGATCCAGAGCTTATAAATTGCACTCTTCCCAATGCAAGCTTGAAGAAGCTTGAAATCAGATCTGCTCATTAGAGCCCAGTTTCTTAAGAAAGAACACAAGGAAAACAACTCAAAAAGCCTGCAGGCTGAGGCTTTTCCTTGGCCTTTGGAAGAGTTTTTCCCAGAGAGGGTGGTTTTTCAAAGGATAGACTTCAGAAATTCAGTTTGTGCCTTTCTAAAAGCACTGTATCTATCAAAATCACAAAGTTAACAAAAGGAAAAATGTGTAATTATTGTTATTCCTATAACAGTGATGGCCAGATAATTTTAATCTGTTGACTTTGCTGCATTAGCAGAAAGCCCACATACACTGTCTCACCAAACCTATGCCAGACTCACATTTCAGAACAGACCACTAAAAAGCTTGTAACTTTTTTTTCCAGGAAAGTAGCACACATTCCAAATGATCAACAGCTACAATCCACAGCATGAAATGCTAACAGCAATAACTTCTTTCTTTAGATAGAAGAACCTGTCCATTAATACCATGGCCCTTAGGGGCTATGCACACCAGCGCCTGGGTGGAGACCAGGCAGCTCAGGGTGCTGCCTATTTGGGAACCCATCAGGCCTGGAAGCAGCTTCTGCTTGGAGGATCCTAAGTAATTAAGTGACTAAATCTTCTCCAGCTTCACAGATAATGACCAAAATCAGGGCCAGTTCAGATTCCATGGCTTTTTCCCCTACTTGTTCTACCTGTCCTTCATTAATCAGGCTTTTTCTTGCAGTGTTTGGTTTTACAACAGTAAGACAACTCATTTATTTTTCAAATCTTTAAGAGAGTGTTAATGGATTCAAACCATTTATCCTTGAGATTATTAGGGGATCTTAAGCCTCTAGATAATATAAGTAAATAATTCTTTTATGTCTGGGGCCTAAATAAAGATACTATTAAGCTCATAATAGACTGAAAGAAAACTAATATTAGAAGAGACCTCAAGAAGTCATCTAAGCTATCCTTTTACCCTGGTGAATGAATAACAACAGCAATGTCATTCCTTAATGTACTTGCAAATATCTGCGGGAGACTGTAGAACCTTCCTAAGCAAACTACTCCAGCACCTCATTGTCTGCAACACTAGAAGGGTTTTCAGTAGTTCACCCTAAATCTTTCTTCCTGCAACTTTGGGTCATCTGTCCTTGTTCTGTTCCTCAAGGGTATGACATGTACCTTTTGCTTGTAGCAGCCTTTTATGTACCATTTACAAACTGTTACCGAATCCCCCTCCTCCCACCTCCCTCTCTTCTTTACACCCAGACTCTAAAGCTAGGCATTTCTAGTTCCTTCAGTGTCTTCTTAGATGTCATCTAGGAGTTATTCAACCTTTGTCTTTCCTTTGCCCCTTTATAAACGGGAAACTCTCACTCGGAATCAGTACAACCGTACACAGTACAGAATCCATCTTCACAAGCAGTCACCATGAATTAACATAAACTTTCTGTAATATTAGTAGATTGAGATTCTTATCGTATCAGAGGATCTTTTAATATTGGATTTATATTGTGTAACTAGCATTTCTGATCTTGAAATCTTCTTTCTATTTGATCCCCCACAGGGAAGCATGTATCCCCCTATTTACTTTCATTTATTAAAGCAAGGTCAAATTGTCTAAAATGGATAATTAGAGAATAACATGGCCACAGGGTGTTCAGGTGTTTCTTTTAACTTAAGTAAAGGCTTCCATTAACGTAGATATCCCAATGTTATAGGAACAGCCTGTCCTTTCATGTGACACTTGGCTAATATCACAAATATGTATGAAATGTCTCTACTTCAGGAATGAATCAAAGAACTCAGTCTAAGAAAAAAGGTCAGAGAGCTAAAAAATGTATGATTTTTTCATTTTGTCTCTGGAGTTTTAATTCAACAGCAAAAATCTGTCAAATAGGAATACAAGGAATTGGTAAAGCAAGTCCACTGACTCTGACACATGGGAATATACTTTCACGAGTGGGAGGGTGTCAGCTGTAGCCAGAAGTAGATCTTACAATCATATAGTCATCCATGTGAAACAACAAAATATAATTAAAACTGTTATTTCCATCTGCAATGTTTATTAATTTTAGTTTTTCATCAATGTTTTGAATTTTGACAAGAGAGGGAAGACCTCCTGATAAAAGTTTAGCAAAATTCTTGTTTATGTTGTCTCATGGCTTCTAGGGAAGCCCCAGTTCCCCTTGCATTCCCTGGAACATCTGTTCTGAACATGTAAGCACTGGAGTAGTAAAAAAAAGTACAATAAACATCTAGCTATGTATTCTATTTGACAAGGAAAATCTTCGTCAAGAAGATTAGAACTACAAAGAGCAACAAAACACTTCTGGAAGCTTCTGGCCCTTTCAGATCAATCTACATTGTGAACTCTTAGCAGGTAATAGCTTAAGAAACGTTATACAGAGGAAGGTTTTGGGGTAAAGATGGTAGGTCTAGTGATTAGACTTGATCTTCAAGCTATGCAGCTTTATGACAGTAACGGCTGACGTGTTCCTAAGTAATTGCTAGCAGCGGAGGTTATTCCATGCGGATGAAATTACTGATTTGATATAGTGGTTCTTGATTCATGAATGGCCAAAATTTAAGTGACTGGTAGTTAACATCTCTCTCATTTCTTTCAGTGACTGTGAAGGATAAGAAATAATGTTTCAGTTTGTAATGTGAAAAGCTGAACACAGAGCTGTCAGACATTTCATTTCAGCTAATGTTCCCCAGGAAGTGCAGCCTTGTGTGAGCTCTGAATTCCCTGTGAGTTTATTGATCCCACATTTGCCAGATAAACAAGTGACATCAGCCCTTCAGACTCATCGCCAGAAAGTGAAATGGCAGTTTCTAGTATCCAGATGCAGGTTGGTTGGTTTGTTTAAACTGAATGAGCATGAGATGCTGAAGATGCCTCAGCAGATACAGAACACAACAGCTGCCGGGATGTCACCTCTTACCTTAGTCACTAGCAAGCTGAAGACAATCTCTCAGAAAAGCTGTTTATAAATGCCAATTTTTGTATAATGAGTGCAGGTCACTCAGAGATGAAGTAGCCCATGCCATTTGTTGTAACTGCAGTTGACAACACACTGCTTAATTGACTACATCTAATCCAGCACTATGTCCTTGCACATGAATATGTGTAAGACTCAGCTTCCTGAATATTTAAATGGACAATGTCAAGACAGTCACAAATATTGTATTACATTAGCATCACTAATAGAGTTTGCTATCTGGAATTCCAGAAAAAAAAAAATCTCATTGCTAGGTGCAATACTTTCTGTAGCTCATTAGTACTTATTTAGCATCTCCTGTCTGCCCTCATTTTCAGAAACGCTGCTCATTTATCAGCAAAAGGTCTGTGCAGCCTAGATACTCAGTAAACCAGCCCAGCACAGACCTGCTCTCATACATCATGGAACTTATTAGCCATATGCATTTCGTTCCCCAGGTTTCAAATGAGCTGGACCAATTTGTTACACAACTCACAGGTGGGGGAGGAAGTTATATAGAACTGTATTTCCAAATATATGCGGTTCAATTACAAGTAGGGCAGCACAATTACAAAAATTTGGTGGGTAACTAATTGCTTTGAGAACCTGCTTTCAGACACGAGTCATTTTCCCAGCGTAAGGCTGAAGCATAAGTAGATGGACAACAAAATTCACATACAAGCATCTGAGGTGTAACTCTGCACTTCCATTCAGTATAGGATGTGTTTCTTTGAAGGGAGCTGAGTCTAAAACCCTCAGGCTCTACTTCACCCTGAAAGTGGAATGAAAAAACCTTGTTGGCATTCTCTTGCTAACTTAAGGTTACTTTGAAGAGCAGTCAGAGCAGTCCATGGCATAACTGTTGAAAGATGTCCCTCCCTGTGGACACAGCTGCCGAACAGTTTGTTGCTTCTATTATTTCCTCGATTCTAAAGCCCGCTGCAGGAACATTTTAATAGGAATCAAGAAAATGGTTTTTTTAAGACACAATTTTATCTACATCCTTACATCACTAAAAAAGAGGACTTTTGTCTCTCCAATCATCTTTTTGAACTATGCTCTGCAAGTTTTTTTCCCCAGTATTTGATTTCATTAGTTACTTTTCCTAGGAAAAAGATTTACATGCTCTGCAAGTTTTTTTTCCCCAGTATTTGATTTAATTAGTTACTTTTCCTAGGAAAAAGATTTATCTTCTTGCACATTTTCTGATTGTTAGGTTTCCTTATGTTGCATTTTTTGCTTGTGAAGTTTGTTTCAAGTCTGTTTCTTAAGTGGGAGCAGCACAGTTCAGTATGGGAAGCATACTGTGCTCACAGGGGTGACGTGCACTTTGATTGCTTCATATCCAGTTACTATTCTTTTCTGCAAATGCCTTTTAACTTTTACTGTTTGTACTGTTCCCTGGTTTCATCTCCATTAGATTTCTGTTGACTCTTTCAAATATGTTCTTTCATTATGCAGGAGGATTTGGTACGAGCCACTTTTTCCTACTCTTGCTCTCAGTGAGTAGCATCTACTTTTCCAACAAGTCCCGCATTGTCTCTGGCGGTGCCTGTACTGTCCTGCACCAATGCCACTGAGAGTACCCTCTAGGACAAATTTCCGAATATTGCACTGTACTCTGCTGTCTCAATCCTGACATCATTTCCGGTGATGATAAACTTAGTTCCAACTTGCAGTAAGACATAATCTATTACATAAAATAATTGCAAATTACAGTAAGATGGAATTAAAAATATTTTTCCTTTGTTAATGGTTACATCTTAACAGATGGATTAAGAAACACAGACATCAGAATTTATTCTGTGTCCAATGCAAAGTGCTAAGAGGCATAGGAAGCACTTCTTGTATTCCCAGCAGAGGAAAAAAGGATGGAACTCTGTTCATTTATAAAAGATACTCACATTTGCAGACGATTGAGCCTATGCAATTAAAAAAAAAAAAAAAAAAAAGAAAAAGTGGCACGCTATGAAAGCCTACATGCATGCCCTGACACGCCTGGAGGGTGCCTGTCTGTTTTTCACTCATGGGGAATGCAGAGAAGGGTTCAACATTTCAGTGACAATCCCTAGTGTGATTACAGTCTTAGCACTTCACCTGCCCTGCAGTGTGGGAAACTTTTACAAGAAATATATATTATTGAACAAAGTTTATTCTCTAGGGCCCAAATTTCTCTGCTAGACAGATAATAGCACAGACTGGTATAACCAGAGAATATAATTCTGAGTCTGAGTGAAAATCAAAGTCAGGGTATTCTTTTGATATAGACTAGAAATAAATAAAAGCAAACAGATTTTACTGTCATAGGCTCAATGCCATACTTGGCAATGCTTTCACTCTTGGCAGCAGTGAAGACCGAGGTGGGGAGGTCTGAATGTCACCAGTGCTTGCAGGAAGCTGGCAGGAAGGGCTACCTAGATTCCTTAATGACGTGTGCTCTGCAGCTGATGAGCCATTCGTCAATTTTGTCTGTTTAACAGAGGAAAAATAAATTTGAGAAGTGCATTTGTCATGAGAGGATGAATGGTTTTTATGCTCACTATCATAAAAACATGTTATTTGATGTAAATACATACATACACACACATGCAGTCTAAAATGTATTTTTTTTCTTCTTTTACTGAGCACAGTATTAATAAGCCATAGAGGATTATGTTCATATATTAAACATTCTTTTATAACATATGCTGTCTTTGAAGTTACACAAAGTTAATTTTGTGACATTATTAATGAGCTTTGCCCTAGGTGTGCTAAAAATGTAAAAATAGTGTGAGATTCTACCGATTTCTTCATTATGGTAGCTAAGGTATATTTACTGTGAAGAAAAACAGAATATCCTTGTAATACTGAATTGCAATTCTCAGGTGACTGATTCTTAATGAAATATTCTAGAATTTGCTTTACCTGACTTAACCCTTTGATAAAATCTATTACTGCTTAGTCCATAAGTACAAATAAATACATAGCAACCATGTGTATGCATTCATAATACATGTAATTTTATATATATACACATCCCCAGTATATTCTATAACAATATATATGTATATTTTCCCCTAGAAGCCTATTGCGAACAGGTTTTTTTCATGGTGTTCCAATTTCTTTCCACAATGAAAGAGAAGCTATTACAAAAAAGGATGTGCCAGATGTGCCAACTTTCAGAAAGAAAAGGTTTTAAGACCAACAGACTGCTGAAGTTCTTGCCATAAGGCCTTTCCTCCTATTCTTACAAACAGAATGCTACAAAACTGCTTTCACCTTTGCAGGAAGAGACAGGAATTGCTGGCTTGATGATAACAAGTTTGTTGGCTGTCACTAACCTATGCAAAATAGTGCGCCAAAGGGAGAGAAATCAACCAGGCTCAAACCTGCAGGAATTCATCCTCCCATTCCCCAGGCAAATCAAAGGCTCAGCTCGTTATAGTTTGTGTGTATGTCCACACACACAAAAACCGCACACATGCACACACACACACACATGCTTTGAAGTTCTTCTTGTTTCATATGCTGTATTATTTTGGGAGACTAAATATGACATGCTTACAGGGCTAAGCACCCTAAAGACACAAAAATTTGCCCCCAGCATGGAGTAACATTGATAGGCAGCCCTACATGTGGTTATACATCTGTGTGAGTTTCTACACAGTGTTAAACACAATGCAATTTTGCTATTTTATGAATGAGGCAGAAGCTGAAAAATCCAGATAGCACAGCAAGACATTGCCAATAGGCGTTAACTAAAACACAACTGTAACATATTTTACTATTAAATGTTCTGGTTGCTGTCTCAAAACATTTTTCTTATTTTGGAGTAGCTACAATTGAACAAAATGGAAACCAGATTTGACACAATTGTTGCCAGAGTAAGAAACAAGACTGCAAGTCAGGAGACTGGGGTTTAACTCTTGATGTGCTACCAAGTTGGTAGTGAGGCTGACCAGCTAATTATATTCACAAGACGACAATGAATGAGAAGTCCTTGGGACTGGGAAATACTAAGGTGTAGTAACCACCAATGCTGCAGCAGAAAGGAAAACACTTGTTCCAGAAGGGAAAACAGAAAAAAAGGAAAACAGTAAAAAAAAAGAAAGAAAAAAAACAGAAGAAAAGAGTTGCCTTACAAGGCAGTTCCCATCATTTGTGATTTTGAATCCACAGTCTGTACGGCTACCAGCTGTTCTGCAGCCGTGCCTCGGTGCCCGCTGCTTTTTCTTCCCCTAACCATTGCAGATCGCTGTGTTAGTGCTGCTCCCTCCTCCCAAGGCCACAGCAAGCTTGTCCTTCTACGAGTGAGAAGCAACAGCCAGTGTGGCCTGGGAAAACCCTGTCAAGGTGTGTGTGTGTGAGCCGAGTAGCTCCAGCTTTGCACTATGCCAAACCTGAAGGAATAATATAAAGCCCTTAAAAACGTAATGATTTATCCTTCAAATTCTGGAAGTTTATAGTTATTACCAGGTTGAGACAAAAAGCAGATGAAAGCCCTTATTGGACGACAAATTTAATTACAATTACTTGATTTTTCTGGTTTGTTAGGACAACAGAGTGCCTCATTTAACTGAGTATAGGATTTCTTGGAAAATTTTCCCTCACGGCAGAAGAAAACAGGCTAACACAAAACTGCGTTCAATACCTTTACTTGTACAATTTGGGTGATTTTCTGTCAATTATAATCCTCAGAAATGCTTGAGCAAAGGAGGAGTGTGCATTTTGACATGTTGTTCCCAAATAATGCTTGCCAATTGTTTGCTATATCTGCAATATATATGTGCATTTTATTTGCCAATATAATTTATTATGATAACAAGTCTCTTTTCTTTTAAGGGAGAAGTGAGAACTTGTTCCCAGCTTTTCTCTACCTACTTATTTAAGCAGAAGATCAACAAAATCTCATTCATATGACAATTAGCATATATCTAGCAGAGGCAGTTTTGCACAGCTCACAGCTTCTGTCCAAAGATCAATCTTCACTTATTTCAGAAAGAATGCCAACTAGCCTTAGTAATTTGTCATCCTAATACTGCACAGATCTTTCCATTTATTGGGCTCATAGAGCATTGATGATGACTATTTTAATTATCACAGTAGCCTTGCAGAAGAAAACATTTTTCTCTGGACTCTGCAGTAGCAGTTTCAGGTAGTATTTGTTATCATAATTTTTTAATGTTTTAGGAAAATTACCACCTCCTATAACAGTCCTATAGAACTGAATTTATGCAGAATTCACAATGACAAATAAAAACCAAAACAAACAAACAATGTTCTTGCCTCATGTTACACATTTTATCTCACCAAGGTGCAAAATTCAGCAAAACACAGCTACAGTCCCTCAAAGAGTGTCTGACACGTTAGTATTTGCAGGAATGAGTATGCAAAGAAACAAAAGCAAGTTGACGTCTCAGCCACATCTAACATAAAATGTTAAACAGCACAACCATGTCTACCTCCACTTAGATACACTAAAGCTTTAATCTATTCTTATTTTCCAGTCTGAAAGCAATACATTCCAGAAAGCAGACTCCATCAGAAGCAGTTCATTTCCCAGAAACCTTCTTCCAATAAACAGTTTGAAGCGCCTGTTATCCCAGTAGGATTCCACCTTTTGAGGATGAACGCAGGGTGTTTTGTTTACCAAGTTCAGGGTAAAGGACACTTGTAAGGGAGTCAGGAGAACTGCCTCTGTACTTAGCTCTCTAATTACAATTAATTTTTGAGACAGTTTTCTCCTGGCAGGCAGGCAATAACTTTTGTGTGGAATTCCTGAAAGAAGAGATTGCCTCTGAAACTATACCACGATGTACGTGCACATGTGCGTGTGTGTAAATAATGTCAAATTTCACTTACATGAGAATCATACTTTGCATCACTGGATTCACCTCTCTTGGGAAGATTTTCCTGCAAGGCTTCTGATACTTTCTCTCACTTGGTATGTTGGCAGTATTTCTTTCAATGAAAGGACACTGGTATGACAGAAAACAAAAAGTAGTATTACGTTCTTGTTTCTTTGTCTTTGCAAAACTCTTTCAAAAAATCAAATGTTAAACATTGCTTTTATAAAGTCTACAATCTCAAAGCTTCAGGCACGTAGTGGAGATCAAGTTCTGCTACTGTCTGTCAACATCCTTTGCCTAAAAAAGCATCTCAAGCCAGCTCAAGCTCCATTCAAACAGTTTTTATTACTCCCTAAATATAGTTTTACTAAGCTGCTTTTTAAATTACAATTGCCCACTGGCCTGCCTCCTGGTGGTGAAAATCTTCAGCATTCAGAACAGACTCATGCAAGCATTTGTATTAACAAGAGAGAAGATACTGTTTCAACAGTGCCATTTAACCTCCCTCTCCATAATACATGGCTAGTTAATGACTGACAGCTTAAAGAATAATGGGAGTGTTAGTATTCGAGGACATTCTCCCTGCTTCTGTCACAAGTACTAGAATAATTTAAATTAAATAGTTTATGTGACTAAAACATATTTCAGATGATATAATGAACTACAGCTCTTGCTGGTTGAATGCATCTGTCATTTATAAAGTCAGGCTTAAGTCCACCTGCTCTCCGAGGGCTCAATTTTGCCCTAAATTACACCTGGGTAATTCCACTGCTACAAATCATATCACAGGAGGTATACTAGGGGAGTATTTTGTCCTTGCAAAGTATTTTTGCTATGCTTTTTGAAAAATTAATTGAGTTCCAAACATGTTTAAAACTTTTCAAAAGGAGTCAATTTATAGAAGAACTGTTGTAGAAGGAAGTACTGCTGTTTTAATAAGACGATTACATAAAGTAATGTGAAATGGATTATTGTAAAAGATTGTTCTCAAATGCAAAAGATTTAGTTCAAAGAAGACTGTATCAAAAAAGGATCTACCAGAAACAAAGTACTAAAACTCTCTTTTTTTCCCCAAAGTGAATTTACCTCTGCACTCACAGCCTTTCATATTAATAGTTTTAAGTCATTCATGAATGTTGCAGAAAGTTCTGCACTTTGAAACATATGGGGTCTGCGGATTCAGCAGCCGTTCCTGGGTTAACCCTACTACATGACTACTCTGTAGTTTTAAGACACAAGATATAACACTTTGTGCTATCTTTCCAGTTCAGGCTTAGAAGCTTAAGCAGGAGTTGTTCTGTTTTTATTTTTTTTTTCCCCTCTGCTATGAAGCCAATCAGAACACCAATATAGAAAACATATTCCAAATTACATAATGCTGTTAAGTATTCACAAGACTCCCAATTACGACTGTATCCAAGTGTGCTTTCTGTCAATATATATTAACTACAAAAATTACAGAAGACTAGGCTTGACTCAGATATTGTCAGAACCTGTGATCTTTGTCAATTTGACTGAGTGACAGGCTGAATCGTGTAAATAACTGCACCCTCCTCCATTAAAAAAAGATCATTTCAGGTCAGTTGAAGTAGATTTGACTGAGTGACAGGCTGAATCGTGCAAATAACTGCACCCTCCTCCATTAAAAAAGATCATTTCAGGTCAGTTGAAGTGAAGATTTTTTATTTTTTCATGAAAAAAAAAAACAACAAAACAAAAAAAACAGACCACAAAGAAGTTCTCCCTGGTCACCAAAAGCTTTGCTTAGTCTGTGGGTTTTTCTTCCAAATTAAAAAAAGTGAAACACTTCTAAACCAAGTTTTGAAATCTATTTTCAGCTTTTTTCCAAAGGGAACATTTACCAATCTGATTCAAATTCATGTTTTCTTTCGAGTTTCATTCACATGACATAATATTTATTTCGGTGTAAACTTTTCCAACAAGAGAAAAATTGCCTGGCTTTTTCTTCTAGATGTCCTCTTGAAGAATATTCTATTTAGGATTACTTAATTTAGAATTCACCTCAGAGAATGACACACACAATACCAGCAGTAGTCTTAATAACCACCAACTAGGAGGTTGGTCAGGGACCAGCTATTGGAATGAAACCTTGAAAAGAAGTTCTGAAATAACCATGGTTCTGAATGAACTTACACCAAACGTGAAAATGAATTTGTTAATGAAGTTTTTAATGAACCTGTTAAAGAAGTTGTTATCACTTCTGTGAAAATGCTGAACTTGCCTGCTATGTATAGAGTATCTACAGCACGCAATACTCTTTTCAAAAATCTTGTACCAGAACCCCTGCTTTTGAAATGGGACTGCATCCTTTGCAAACATGCCAAAACCACCAAAAGCTTCCAGTCTCTAAGGATACATTTTACATACAGGGAGACAGAAAATCTTGTTTTAGAAGAGAATTCTTCTAACCAAATGACAGACCTTCTGGGCTCTCTTCTAGCCAATGACTTTCAATGGCTTTCCTTTTAGAAATCTCCTAGTCTGCAGCTCTGCCACAAGTTCCTTCCTTGCCCAGCCTTTTCTGAGTTTCTGGAGACTTTTCCCATCTGAATGTGCTCAATGCCCCTGAACAACATCTCTCAGTCCCCAGAGCTTTCCAGCTGCCCTGGTGGACCAGGGCAAGATAATCAGGCAACCTCCTTCCCACTGACTAGCTGCTCCTTTCCAGCACCCTCTCCTGTATGTCCTGAGCCAGCAAATACAACAGCGTTATTATTTATCATGCCCTGCAGTACAGGAAGCCTGATCAGTTGTCTCAATTAGAAAGCTTTGCTTCTGACCTCTCGCGTGCACTGTTATACTTGCGGCTGTTCTGTAACGCGCACAGTAATCTTTGATCAAAGATAGCATGTGCTCACCTTCCATTTATTCACTGCTCATGGAACTGTGCGCAGATTACCTGGGTATGTTTTTCTATCACAACCTGACCGGCAGAAGAAGCACTCCTACAGTTTCCACATATGTTCGTGGCAGAGACAGTGGAAGATTTTTGTTTGGCTTCCAGGACAAGGTTAAAATCAGACCTGGAAAGAACTGAATGCTAGAAGTCTATGAAGTACTTGGTGGCTATTTTTAGAAGTTTCTGTGGAGGACACCTCCCTCAAAAAAGGTGAAAATGCTCTTCTAGCTAGCTCAAAAAGTACAAAAAATATCTGTAGGTCCTCCAGTTGCTAAATGAAAAAGTTGTAAAGTTTTATCTACTATTTGTTAATATAAACTACAGATATTGTTGAACAAGCTATTGCATTTTCTGAAATGTCTGGAGTCCTTTAGGGCTCTAGGCTGTTTCCAAAAGACAGAATTCTAGGAGCAGATAAGGCTAGTTAATAAAAACCACAAATTCACAACTCTGCTGTGAATTGAGAGATATAACATATAGCTTTTATGAGTTATATTTATGGGTCCCAAGTTGACTTTTTATTCCAAATGGCAAGTTTGAAAAGTTTGGACCAATGAAGATAATTATTAATCTATCACCTTATGATCCCTTGAAAACGATGTGTACATGATTTTGAACTTATTCAACCAGTTTCAAAATACATGATCCAGAAATATGCTGAATACCCAAGGATTACAAATTGAGCATTCGCTCTAGCTGATATCCTCAATACAACCCTTTTGTTTCCTTCTGGTTACTCTATTTTTTTTTTTGTTTGTCTTATTCCAAGCCTGTAACCGGCTTACACTGTCATGCACTAAATATATCACAATGTATTTTTCAGAAGAAAAGGATTCAAGTGGCTTCTATTGACAGTTATTTCATATAATTTTTCCATTCTCCATTAAATTTCATGGAAATCACAGTACTGTCATTAATCATGCAAAAATATATGTATATACGTATATATACGGAAAGCAGATAGAGGTCCATTTGGTTTCAGATATTTGATGGGCTGGGTTATGTCATAGGTGTTTTGACTGACCCTGTGTAATTTTGGTGGCTTATTAAAATGACAGGGCTTAGTATTGCCTCTCCCCCTCCCAGTGTACCTCAGCTTCTTTGCTTCAAATTGTAAGATATTCTGTAGCTCAACATCCATAATATATGAGCTCAACCTTGACTTGATGACAGTGCTGCACAGAGTCCTACCGTTGATAAGATGCTAAGAAGCAGTTTTCTTCTTCCTTCCCATGGGGAACTTTCCCATCTCAGCGTGCAACCAACTGCTGACAAGACGGTTTATTTGTACTGACACCAAGCACAGCTAGCTACCTACAGAAAATTAAATCTCACACTGAGAAAGGACCCACTATCAGTTAAGCTTGCAATGAGCTGTAACTGTGCCAAGTACCACCATTAAGAGCCAATTTTTGTTTTTTATTGTTGTTCAATACAAGAGATTCCTTCTCTAAGCAATGTGTGCCCCTGAAGAAAAGATCAGGATTACACAAGGCAGATAGTAATTTCCAGTTTTCTCATGTGTAGTTGTGAACTTCAGAGTAAAGACATCCAGCCGCTTGGGGAACAAAGGAGGTAAAATGCTGATAACAATGAGAACGGCAGTAGTAACCCAGTAAATCAAGCAATTGGTGTTGAATAAATGCAATCTAAACAACTGGAAAAAACTCCAGAGCTAAATAGGATTTGCAGACCAGAATACAGCAACAAAGAGGAACTCAATTTCACAACAACTTTCATTCCTTATTACTAGAGTCAAACATTTCAAACATTTTCATAAAAACAGTTTTTTTCCCTGATTGAAACATCAAACTTTTCAATTCCTGAAGGTGTGAAGATGTTACCAAGACTTTTCCTTCAACACAGGGTTTTGTGCAAGTCAAGCTTCAAATATATTCTCATCTCATTCAGAATGATTTGATATATTAAAAAAAAATAAATCTTCCGCTTTGAATCTGATGACAAGCAGAAAATAAACAAGAGACTCCCTCCTCCTGGGCTAGTTCCCCAGCTGCACTGAGATATGAGGTTTTGTTAAAACCAGTATATCAGCATATTTAGTTGGTAGCAAAGCTCATTAAATCAAATCCAATTTAAAGCCTTCCAACTAAAGTGATAATGTTTTTGTTCATCCTCAATTTCCTTTTCCAGATTTTTATTCCGAAAGTAAAAAGGGACAGATGAAGAATTCACAAATTTTACTAAATTATATTTTTCAGTGATAAGTGGCACAAAACAGCATTTGCAGTTGCCGCTTAACAAAAACATTTTTTTTTTATTTCAAAATTCTTTCAAAATACTTCTATGCCACATTTTTCTTTTGACATTTCTAAAATGGTGCAGAAATTTTCCAATAGAAATTCTAGCATTTTCTGTATGAAAATTCTATGAGGGAAAACTGTTTCTTAAAAAATATGTATCTTTTAAGAAATGTCATGTGTAAGGTTTTTTGAAAAGACATTCTGGTTTTACTGCCATCAGCACTGAAATCCCTACAAAATGCAACCAAAAGCCTGAATTACATCATATTGAGCTTGTCTAAACTGTGTTTTAAAATGTATTTCATTATACTGATGCAAACACTTCTGTGCACCCATTTAAATAATTTTAAATTTGATTTATATTGATTTAGGATAAGTCATTTTCAACTTAAGGGAATTCAATACAGGACAGGTTTAATTCACTTGATAACTCCCTGAACAAGAGTTTAATAAAATCAATTTAGCACCCAAACTTGATTAATCAGTGCAATCTCACATGTAGCCAGATCATCAGAAGTAGAGGACGTGGTACTATTTTGTCGTCTGAAAATAGACTAGCAGAAAAAAGAAAACCAATAAAAGAGATTAGTGTCCTGGATTCGGCTGGGACAGAGTCAACTTTACTCAGTAGTAACTAGTTGCTGTCACCAGATATCTACCTGGATCTGCTCCGGGAGTCTAAAGTTATGCACCCACAGGAAAATGCTGTATCCATAATTAGCCCATGATTAACAAAGCTTTGTATGACTCTTCTAAAAACAAAAGATTGAATGGTATTTCAAAACTATGCAAAGAAAGAACCAACAGAAAGACATGGAGCTTCAAAATACTATCACTCTGAGTTTAACACTCTTGCTCAGACCCAGGAGTTTCCTGATTACAAACCCAAAGCAAATAATCAGGGAAAACATAACACAGCTCAATAACATGCTGCAAAATGACACAATAGGCAATAATGGTTGATTCAACACAACTGCCTGTAAGTCAGTTGAGCCCTCAGCCCTGGTTTTCTCATATAAAACAATGCTGCCAAGAAACTGCGTAACAGATGCTAAATACGCACGTGTCTCGAACATTGATTGAATTTCTTCATCACTGACTTTCTTTGGAATAAAAGAGATATTGTCAAAATGATAATGATGGTGTAAACATTTTGGCCACTTCAAGCATTTTCTGAATGCCAGATAAGTTCAGAATAATTTTTAGCAGTAGGCTTGCCAGAGCATCAGCTGAAGCCTTCATTATAGCTATTCATATCCCTAGAATAAAGGTTGCATCAGCAATTCCATTATAAGTGCTTTTTCAGAGGGTTTGATTATTTGGTTGTGAAAAGTATTTTTGGCTGAAGCTTGGCATATAAGTTGTCTTAGATATAATTTTTAAAGTTTCTTTTAAACTGTTTTCTGCATGGTGATGGATGAAACAAACATGTTTCAGCTGGTTTAAATTGTTCTTTTTTTGTCCTACATAAAAATGTACCAAGTTTTTTTTCTTTTGAAGTATAAGTTACACAAAAAAGAAAAACCAGGAGACACATGCACTCTAGTGTTGTAGATAATTGGTTACATATGCAAATTTACACTTAGATATGTGCTAATTACATGTACCATGGTTAACTATGTCATGATCCAGATGTCAAGGATTAAATGACAAGGAAGAAATTCCATGTAAGAATGGTGATGCAAAAAGGCATTCCAGCTTTTCACCTTCCCAAGGAAATATAACATTGATAAAATCACTGGCCTGAGGTCAAGCAATGTACCTCTAAAAAACCAGACTGTAATAGACAGTCATTTTATAAATGAACATTGATTGAATTTCTTCATCACTGACTTTCTTTGGGATAAAAGAGATATTGTCAAAACGATAATCATTTTATAAAGGAAAAACTTGACAAATCATCCACGTTTAATTTAATCACAGAATTAGTGATGACATGGTCAATCAACTGCTTTGATGACACTGACTTCTTGTAGTGTCTAGAAGACCTACAACCTTTAACAGATGTTTATTTTTCACCCTAATTTTGTTAGGTAGAAAGGTGCCATGTACTTTTTCAAGGAGGTAGGCTAAATATATTCCAGCAGGTTTACCCTGATTATAAGCTCAACATTTGTAAAGGGGATGAAAGTCCACCATGTGTCAGAATCCCAAAGTCATAATGAGAGAAGGACAGCACTAGGTTGGTCCAAACTTTAAATCTGTTCATACTACACACAGACTGATTTGTAAAGAAAAGAGGAATGGACATTAGAAAACCAGTAGACCAAGATACTTTTTCTGGAATTTAGACCCAACAAGGTAGATAAAGTAATGTAGAAATGATCTGTTTTATCTATAATTCTCCATTTGGGTCCTCAAAGGTTTTTCAGAGAACAGGGCTATACAGGATGGGAGGACTTCCCTTTCACTGTCTTCTGATACTTGGTGATCCACCAACACATCACTGTTTATATCACAATCTAGATGGCATTACCACCAGTACTGCTTTGGTTAAGTCTTCCTAACTTTGGTTAACTTCTTCAATGTGAGCTCTGGGCTACTGTGGTCTCCTCTCCAGCATATGCCTTTTTTTTCTGGCAGGTGCTGGCAGGTAAATTATGTGTGTTGTCCATGTTTTTCCAGGAAAGAAATTATGAAGTTAGAACCAGAAATCGAAGCTGCCCTTGCTATACATTTCTGTTCCCTTTTTAAGTGTATACACGCAAGCCTGTCTTCAAGAAGCTCCTAAACTTTAGTAATGATGGGAAGAACAGCACTAACCCACATCAGCCAATTTCTGCTGTCCCAAAGAAAGGAGAGAGCATTGAGATTCTTCCTTATAAAAACTTATTTCATTGAGGAAACAGAAGAAAGCTCTAGACTATAAAGTCTTACAGGAATAAAACAGAAATAGTAATTAGTTTCCTTTCTGTATCTTATACTGTTCACAGTGCTTGTCAGCATGAGAACAAGCATGCTTAGTTTTCCCTCTCTGAAATCACAAAATTTAGTGGTGCACACTGGCAGGGTAATCTAAATTTGTACAAGACAGCCAGGTACAGGACAGACTATACTGTGGATAAAAAGTTGCATAGTCAGTCTTTGGGAAAACAAACAAACAACAACAACAAAAAAAAAACCAGCAATGAAAGTTTCATAGAATCTTATCACATACTGGGTTTATTTTACTCCCTGTTACTCTGGCTAGTGAAGAAGGAAACCTCCTAAAAATCTGGATTATTTTGTTTTCCTGGGATGATTATTTAGACAAAAATAAAACAATTCGGAGATATTTATTTTCCCTCTGTCGTCTAACTTCACACACGAAGGTGGCTCAGGGTTACTAGCCCCTTGATGGGTAGGTATGGTACCCAGCTCCCTTGCTAACAATCCTGCATTTCATTGGACTTGTCTGACATTATTACTGGCAGTTAAATCATCCCTTCTTTCCTAGGATGGCTGATATAACTGCATCTCCCAGGCAGGGACATATTTCCCCCTGTCACAATCATAATCTCTAGCGGTCTGCAAGGAGTGAGAGAAGCTCTAGTCTACACAGTGAAAATGAAAATACATTATACGGCAGTGGAAAATGGTACCAACTTCATGCATGATGTGTTTGCATTTGGATACATTAAGCTTTCAATGAATGTAGCTATCATCAACAGAGAGGTTATCACTGGAAAAGGGGAAAAGAAAAATATTTCAAAAAGTGAAATTAATCTGGGTGAAACTCACTTTCACAAAAAATGTGTATTAAAACCTTGCAAGTACTAAAAAATGAACGTCTGTTCACAGGAGATAGCAAATGCTGTAAAGATATTAACCTCTAGGTTCTTTGCTAGCCAAGACTTGCATTTGTTAATACATTCAGTGAGTAGCACAGGGCAGGGGCTCCAGTTGCACTTTTTGGACACACACAGAGCGCACCTTTCCTTATTGTACTCAAGAAATGGCTGCAGCCCGATTCTGTACAGCAAGTCACTAGGGTAAGAATTACAGCACATGATTCGACCTCTCTTTTCTAAGACGTATTAAATCACTTTCAATTACCAAAAAAGTAAGCTACTTGACAGATGGCTTCAAAGCACTATCCTTCATGGTTCATTACCAGAATCTTGTAAACAGGAATAGGCTTTTTTCCTACCTGCCTGTGAAGATGCTGCTGAATGTCTTATTTCTGGAAATGCTGACTATAAACATGCTAGTGCTTTTTTGTGATACAGAACTTTCAGAAATTATTTTCCTTTTAGCAAATTTGCTAAAGTAAGATTATTTTGAAATTAAATCTGGATGCAGAAGTTTAATACTCTCACATTTCTAAATGTAAATATGCCTTTATGCAATGCCTAATGTGCTCCAGATACACTGTCACACAAAGAATAAATGTAGAACAATCCCATTGGAACCACTCTAGATTTACTCTAAGCAAATGGTAGAAGAACTTGCATTTCCACACATGACCCGAAGTTCTCACAATTCAGTCCTCAGTTCCTCGTCCAGTGTGAGGATGCTTCAACTGAATAACAACCACTACACTGAGCCTTAGAAACATTGAACTTTCTACCTAAAGCTTAATGTTGCAGTCAGACTAGATGCTAGAACATACTGTCTTTTCTTTCTATATTTATATTAAAGAAAAATGGAAAATGGAAGTATCCAGTACTAATAGTACATTACTGCTTCTGGCCAGTGTTTCCAATGTCTGTTTGCAATGCCTAAATACTTTAAGGTTTTAAAGAATTTTTTTTCATACAACAGGTCTGAGAAGTAAAAGAAATTTAAAATCAGGTGCTCAACTCTCAAATTTACAGTAGGCTTCCTGGATAAAGTGGATGAGTGTGTGGAAAGAAAGAGTCAGTCTGAAATACTCGATTAATTTTTAGCTACCTGACTCAGGCAAACTCCTGTATAGGACAGATGTTTTGTTCTGAAGTAAAGACCACAAAAGTTACTGTGAATCCTTCTCAGATGAGAGATTATAAGCACTCTTAACCAGCAGGTGTTTTTCCTGAATAAATAAGTACAGGGCAGGACAATGAAAAGCTAAAACTGCCTATCATTATACTTTTTTGTTATTCATGGCAGCTGACATTTGTAAACAAGAATAAATGCATAAATATTGTAGTCAGTGTTACAGAAGTGGATATTTCAAGTGTTTAAATTGAAAAGACTAATTTTGACATAAAACATATTTTTAATGTGATCTATAATATGGCATCCAAGGGCTGCACTATAAAGCTTACAAAGAAGCCTAAAATTTATGAGCATTTAGTTGGAACTCAGAAGTATCAAAGTTTTGAGAAAAAACTTTTTACAGTACATATTTTTCAAATTATTTTTAAAAAATTCTGTGTAAGAGAGATGTAAGATGCAAAAGTTTGAGATTTATTAAAAAAATTTACATTGGCAGAGTTAATTTGCTTCCTTTCTTAAACTCAAAAGACTCAATTTCCTTTAGTTCTTTTATCCATGCCAGCAGTATAACTCTTCTGCAGGAAAATATACACTCACCCAATAACATGATAGTGGCATGCAGCTCTAAAAGAAAACACACAAACAAACAAACAAACAAACAAAAAGAAACATGGTGGAGAAAAAACACGAACAGAACAGGGTTTGGTTTTGTTTGTTTGTTTTGTAATCCACAGGTTTTCCATTAAAAAAAAATACACAGGCTGGCAACATAAATTTACTGTCCACTGGGCAACGGTAGCAACCATGGGGAAAGCCCTTCTTAATATTCTGTGATTGTTTCTCCTTCCAAAAGCAAGTGAGTGCTCTCACAAGGTCCTGTAAGTCTCAAGGACTGCCCTTATCCTGGCACTGACCCTACAGTAATCTTCAGAACCTGAATGACAATTTTATCCTGGACGTGTGCTCTACTCTGGTAAGGTCAGTAGGCAAATCAGAAAATCTTCAGCAGTCCAAATGAAGGTACTGCAGCATTTAACACAGAAGCAAATAGTTGCCGCAGTAGCCAACATTATTTATTTTACCTTTAACATGATTAAGTTTTAGTATTCTAAATTACCACCACTTTTCAAAGCTAATGTACTGGATACTTTACTGATAATGTGAATTATGGACATCTTCACGGTGAATGCTCGTCAGCTTAGCAGCTGGTAGACACAGAGCAGCTGGGGATTAGATACTGAAAAACCCCAGGGAACTGCTTGTAATGTGTGTTTGGCTGACTAGGTGAATGCTTAAGGTGACAGCAGTGAAAGAGTTAACTTCTCTTTGAGAAAAAAATATACTTTTAGCTGCTATTAATTCAGCTCAGCAAATAGAAATAGAGGATGACACTACGATCAAGGAATTAATTCGGAGCAGGGAGCTGGTAAACAGAGCAAAGGGATGGAAAGGAAGGACTTCTGTATCAGACCATTCAGGTTCTACCCTATGCAGAACAACACGCAGCTGAATTAAAAGGACCCATCCTGAAGATTACAACTACACGCGTTTTTTGTACTTCTGTGTTTGAGTCCGGGATGTACATTTAAAAGAAAAAAAATCACAACTCTTGTTTGAAGTTGGAACTTGTTCTCCTCTTCCTATGCTGTTCTTCTAGCCACATCTACACACAGACGCAAAAGACCTGAACAAATTAAGTAATACTGCTTTAATCAAGTTTTTTCTTCCAGCTTTGCTGGCTAGTAACACACAAAGGCAGTACAATTCCTTTTGTTTACTAAATGTTGCTGCACACAACACTAAACAGTTCAGAAGCTCCTCTCAATGTTTGGTTTAAGAATAAGACAGCACGATACACTATCAAGTTTTAATTTCCCAGCTTCTGAATAAGTATCACCTTAATCTACAGACAGCCCGGCTGACGACCATAGGCTTAGTTAAATGGGAAAAGACTACTGAGCACCAGTAAGGGTGGCAGAATCTAGCCCTTTCTGACTCTGCCAGCATCAAGTGAATCACTGCAAAGTCCAGAGGAAAAGATCCAAGGTTGTGACTTTCAAGTTTTTTGGTGGGAAGAACGTGCTCTGAGAAGAGCACATGGACTCTTGTGCAGAAAAAAAAAAGACTTTTTACTGAAATTGTGTTGTCTTCTGTTTTTCATGAAAGGCTGATTTTTTAAACTAAGGTGTGGCTACACAGAGCATTCTAGAAAACCTCTTGTATTTCTGATCAGGATCTCAAGAGCAAACAGTGCTCTGGACTGTTGGGACAGACACCCATGATAATTTTGCTGGGCTGAAGGGAGAGATTACTTACAGTGCACTGCATGAGGTACAGGCTGGATACACAGCCTGATGACAGAGAATCCCTACGGAGCACTAGAACGGCTGGCCTCAATTACAATATTCTGACTGTAAGATTCTGACTGTAAATACTTGAGGATATTTCAGAAAAAAATCAAAGCATTTTCTTCAGGAAAAGAGGAAATTATTTTCATTGTATAAAATATTTATAGGCCCAAATCCCCCATTCTTACATCTTACACTCCAGAAAAAACCTTGTATTATGTATAGCTGTATAACTAAGTGAACTGAGTACCATGGCATTTTCCCACAAAAGTTTTTGCTTATACAAGTGAAATAGCACTGTTGCAGCTCCAAAAACCCACTGCCAGTAACACAACAGCAGTGCTAGGAAAAGCAAAGCTGAGTTGTGGGAGTCTTCTCTGATCTTAAGCATCCCAGTAACTGTGGAAACTAAAACCATGTATGAATAAAGACCAGACTCCCCCCCTGCTATAAACATCTACCCTTTGCAGTGCTGTGCGGTTAGAAAATGTGATTGTTGCTGTTTAGGCTATTGCTTCAGACTTTTCTGCTACCTTTCTTGTGACCTGCATTATGATTTGTGTTTGTTTTTATTTGAATGGAGGGCAGCAGAATATATATGGATGAAAATTAAATTGGGAGCTTGCCAAAAATTTAGTGTTTTTCATGTTCTTCCTCTTTTTGGGCTATAAAACAGACCAGCAGGGACAGGACCGACAAAATCATTTTTATACGTGATCTACAGTGCATCCAAACACCTGTCTACAGAAGGTGGAAAGCCAGTTTATTATTCTGTTGCACCACCTAAACCCGATGTGATGTCAATGAAAGCATCATAAAACCATTCTACTGAAATCGGGATCATTTTTGTAAAAATAGCATTGCTTCTATCCATGTGTAGAATACTGATGCTTAAAAGACAAAGTAAGAACAGGAACCACACAACTGCTTTTAGAGAAAAGTTCAAATTTTTTTTTTTTTTTAGGAACTACTTCTTAAAGGAACACAAATCAGGCTGCTTTTCTAGTTGTTTTAAAAGGATCACCTTCTCCCTCCAACCCTTCTGTCCACCAGACAAATCCTCTTGGCTCTTTCCCAGTGCCGTGCCCAGAGACGCAAGATAATGGGGATTGCACTCACTCACTCACTCACTGCAGGCACTCCCTCATCCCTTTTCCTTCTGAGGGATTGGAAGGATGGTCAGTGGCTCTGCTGCTAATTTACAAAGATTAACCACTCCTTAAAGGAAGCAGGTGCTATGCCTACACTCTTCTGTTCTCATGTATGGGCTCACCTGCTTGTGCTCATCTACTGGCCCTCGTGTTGCATGCAGCCAGCCACGTCCTAAAAGAAGTGACAGCTTTTCTGGAGAACTCCACTGACTAAAATTAGGCCAGATATAGCACTAAGAATACTGGAAGTTACCTACTGAGTAACTCGTTGGTTTAGTGCTAAACCAGAGGAAAACCTCATCTTAAAATCTGTATGTCATTTAAACCAAAAGCAACTTCAAATTCTGGCTAGAGTGATGGAGTGACTGCTACAGGAACTTTGCTAACAAGCGTCATAGCCAGATACAAGAAAAGAGCTGTAAAACACTGGCATATGGAAACAAAGAATGTGAAGAAAGTCAGATGTTTGCGTCTAACCTTTAACACTGAATTGTACAGAGGCACTACACTAAGTATCACACACAAACAGCATCAATGTGTGGCATGCAGTGCTTGTGTTTATTTTTTAAACACTAAAAATATAATATCTAGAGAAGAGAATACAGTGTACTCACCCTCCCCCATAGAGCAGACTAAATCCCTCATAGACTTGGCAAACATAAACAAGGAATAGTTTGGAAAATGTGAGCGCGTTCATAGGAATATTCCCTTCCTAATTTGTTTCCTTCATATAGAAATACGACACTGATAAATGTGCAGTTTTACCATTTAGTCCTCAGAGACCCAATTTAAGGACAGACTCCCACCGCACTAGGTGCTGAACATACAGCCTAGAAAATAATCAATCCTATTAATTTCCTGAACTGCTAAATTTACTGCATCCAGGGTCAGAGTTAATTTTTAATATATTTTTCTTGCCTTCAAGCCATTAACACAAATGTGAATGACAGCTTCTTGTATACTTATAATATTTAGCTTAATCCTCATTGTCTCTCAAAAAGCAAATCTGAGAATGTAGATACGGGACAACAATTTTCTTATAAAATTCTGCATGTGTCCTTGCCCCCAAGAAAATTCTCTTCAGAGGCTTCTGAGCAGGAACCCTGTGGCGCAGAGCATGGCATATGTTATAGTGAGAAATGGGAAGGTGACAGATGTTTAAGACATTTCTGAACAAGACAATTGGGTCCATAGATAGATATAACCGTATCTGATTAGGTAGACAGCTCCATTCATCTATTTGTACAACAGCCAGGAGGTCTCTAGTTGTTTTGCAGATCACTTAGCAATTAATGATGCCATTGCCCTTGGACAGATCATGCCAAAGATCGATATTCTCTGGCAAAGTCAAAGCACTGAGTAGACATAATGATACTGAAGTTACTCTACTAATAGAGCCCACAAGCAAGGGTTGGGGTGGGAGACTTTTTGGACAAGAATTTATTTCTGTCACAAACAAATGTAAGTTCTATTGTTGAAGTGAATCAGACAATCTTAAACTGGAAATAAAACAAATGCCAGTAAAGATATTCACCTTTCCTTAAACTGACAATGACTATTACTGTATGTTACTTCATGTAGGCATTATCTCAAGTGTATCATATTTTCTCTCATAAGTTCTCATGTCAAATAACCACAACTCTTCTAAAATTTAATTTCACAAAACTAAGCCTATGTAAATTTTTTTCACCAAATCATAGGCAAGGCTGGAAAAAGAAGTGTCTGCTGAGCAGACTAATGAGTGAACAGAAGCGGGAGTCCTAAGGGACTTGAATGATCTTATGTGGATCAAAAGCACAAGGGCTACAAAGGGTAAGAGAGCCCGGGTCAAATTTCCCCCTTATTTTATCCGTGCATGTGTATTATGAATATTGCTGCTGTGTAACAGCTTTGTTTTAAGAGATAATCCCCATGTCATAAGCATTAAAATTCTTCATTAGAAATACAGGTTTCTCTCATCTCTACAGAAAAAGTAGGTCTGTACAAAACCCTCTGGAACTAAAGCGACCAGGCTAGTAGCCCACAGTAAGCTGATGAGTAAGGTATTCCACATTAGCAGGACTGGTATTGTTTCCACTGTTCTCTTGTGAAACCTGGTTTAGGGCTCTGGGTAAGATTTGGTGTCATCAAAGCCAATTGTAGAGTTACAGCTGATTACACCAGAGGGGGGATCTTTATCCACCATTTCCCCAGCATGAAAAATGGCCTCCAATAAAAGCTGAAACACATTTGAAAACCAAACCAAAATAAATTTTAATACTTTTTTTTTAAGTGTAAATTTAAATAATTTATAACAAAAAGGAGGTTTTTTTACTGCTTGCATAGCTCAAAACGGTTATTATACCTAAAAAAAAAAAATCACTGCTAGTGAAGACTTGCTTGGATTTCTATTTCATCTTTAAATTATAGCTTTTGAGTGCCTCAGGATAATTTTAATTGGGAAAGAACTGTAGTTTAAAAATCAATTATTTTCAGTAATCATCTGTTTTGGTTCTTCGCTAACTACCCATACAGCTCTCTGTGTAAAACAAATCTTATCAGCCTGGTATCAGCTCCTTGGGAGAACCTCAGTAAACAATCTGGTATCTTACATACTTGGTACTATCAGTATAACTACAAATTCTCCAGTTGTGTTCACAAAAAATCCTCCCAAACCTGGTCTGCGTTTCTACTCGTTCTGTGTTCTATAATTTCCAGTGCTTAACTTTTATTTTTCAATTGTTTCAACAAATAGAAGATTTTAAAAGTTTTAATTTAACGTTTTCCTTATTTTCATGCTACAACTGCTGATTTCAGTTCAGACTCAAACTACAAACGACTTTATAATTCTAAAGTAATATATGCGTTATGAGAACATAATACATTTTATTATGCCATTATACACAATTCAAAATCTTGTGTATTTGCAGAAAAAGTCAGATAGCTGTCCTTGTCCATCTTCATTCTTCAGAAGCCTATAACATCTAGAACTATGCACATAAATTTTAAGTTTGCTATATTAAAAATACTTCTGTTTCTTCCACATTCTCTTTCTCTTAAGCACATTAAAAAACAAGAGAATACAGAAATACAAATTTAGTTCAAGAAAGAGTATGAAGTCAGCATAGGTTTTTACTGCCTCTCACGTTTTTTTATGTGTGCTTTCTACTCTATGGCTTTTTTGGTAAAACATGATTTGGAAGCATTTAAATACATAGACAAGCTGTTAATGGAGGCTGGTTTATCAGTAAACAAACCATGAAATGAGTTGTTGACTCTATATCCTTAAAAATGACCAACATGCATTCATAACAATACCGATTTCTATGGACTTTCATGGATTTGGTCCTGATTTATTCCACAGCGCTACCACTGAAGTTTCTCCTGGTGGCCACTGGCACATCACATCGGGGTACATACTAAGTCAGAATGCACATAACTCTGTTGTATCTTGAAGAAAGTAAACACACTGCAAGAACGTAACAGTTGTTTTGAAGACTGCAGGTCACAAAACATTATTTTTTTTAATAATAATATCTCTAGGAAAGCTAACTGCTTCAGTTACTGTTTATTCTTGCTGGACCTATATAATCTTTCTCAGGCACTTTGTCAAAGCAAATCCCCGAGGCTGCTGCAGAAGATCAACAACTTGCCAAAGCACCAGCTGAACCGGGAGGTTCCAGCTCACAAGAACCCTGGTTATTAAACGCTTGACTGAGTCATTGGACAGTTGGGAGCTGAGCATGAGTTTCACACAAGGGCAAAATAATCTATCTAGGATTGATGTCCATGTACTGAGAGTGGGAATGACAGCGTTGCTGTCTTCCTCTGTGGTAAGAGAGAGATTATGAGTGGGAAATCTGTACTGGAGCGTAACATTAAAATTGATAGCAGCAAAAAACCACAAGCCTATTACAAATGTTGGAATGAACCCAAGAAGAATTTGCAAAGAAAACTTACAATAACTCTCAAACTCTCTGAAATACGTCTTAACTGTTTGATCAGAAACATTACAGTCATTACTGTTTCTCATTTTGAGAATAAATTGAGAGATCTTGCAAGTAGAGAAAACGAACATTTTCCCTCATATAAAGTAAGTCCAAGGAATTCAGAAAACTTATTGTCTAACAAAGGTTTTTGGCAGGAAGATGATAATGTATCTATTTTGTTTTCTGTTAATAATCAATGTTTCATTGGTTTATCTGCTGCCTGTCTGGGGCATGCTGTTTTGAAAGCTATTCAAAAAGAGTGATTGACTCTGTGGCTCATAAGGTGAGACAAATTCTTTTATTTTCAGGTCTCTTGTGTACATTTTGATCAAGGCTGCTGGTGAATAAAAAAATCACCTTCCAATATATATGAGAATAATTCTCAGCCGATAAGGATTTATATAACATAAATAAACTCCATTAAAACTGGGTTGGCAAACTTGCTGGCAGTTTCAAAGGAAAGCCAAGAATTAATTGGACACAGAGACAATTTTTGCATTCTGAAGATTAATTCCTGCATGTCAAGGTTGAGTTACATTTAACATTGCCTAGAGGATTTTCATTTCTGGGAGTGCTTGCCTGGGACTTATAATAAAAACTAAGAAGAATACTCTAGAGTTCTATTTTAGTGAGATTTTTATATGATGTCCATCACCATGGTAGTTGGTTGATATATGTGAGCCATG
>NW_010097574.1:61988-93221 GCF_000699245.1 Pterocles gutturalis
AATAATGATTCTCCCAGATTACATGTACATAGAAGCAAATCTCGCCCACTTCTTACAGTGGAACATCTTTTCCTGAATTTGGCCCAGTGAGAGGAAAACAGTTAAATCATGTATTTGTTTTAATATCTGGCAGTTCTGTGGAGAGATCTACCTGAATAAAACCAGCACCTTGTCAGGCCTTTTTAAAAGAAGAGGATTTGTGCTTTATTTAGAGGATAGGTTCAGCTCAATAGACCTCCAGTTTAAAATTTTGCCCTTCCAGACAATTAAGAACAAACTTGCACTGAGATAACTGTTTATTTCTTCTAAAAGCATATTAACAAATTCAAGCTATTTAAGACCAACGAGGGAGTGCATCCCAAAACTGATGAACTCTGACAGAACAATCTCTGCAAACAGTATATTCTCCTTTAACCTCTTGTTGAATTTTGCAAGAGATCTGAGGATACCTGTAGTAGAAGAAAGCATTCAGCAGGTATGCCAAGCGAGGAAAGGATGAACTAAAGTACACTCAGCATTGCTGAGTGACATGTATCCCCAGAAATTCAGTGTAGAAACATTTAACCACCAAGCGTGGCTTTACCGGTCTTTCAAGGAAGTGACAGGAGGCCACAGGACAGGACTTGGGGCTTTGCCTGCTCTCGTAAAACTCTTGGTAGACAAAGCTTAAGGAAAAGGCAAGCCAGCTGCAAAGGATGGGCTATATATAAATAACTGAAGCTCAATGGACTGTGGCGTCCAGAAGATTTCTCTGGAGATCTACAAGATAGCTCTATATGCAGAATGCTTTTCCCATTTCCCACATTTCTTATTGGCTTAGAAAACCCCCAAAAATCCAAAGTCAGTGCAAATTATTATATATAGCAAAACAAAAAAGAAAAAGAGAAAAAAAGTGAGCTCTGAAGAGCTCCCTGCTTTATCAGGCTTTCCACTACCACAGCAAGACAGCACTGTATGCTGTCCCTCTGCCATCCACACCTGCTGGAAGATGGCAGCTTGCATTTCAAAATCTGCAGCAAAAGTAGCACAGAATAATAAGTGTACATGAAAAATGAGAAACAAAGCAGAAACAGACAAGTCACACCTAAACTAAACTCGTGAAGTTATGGCAATCATCCATACGAAAAATAAAACCTTCATTATTTCATAGGAATGAAACTATGGGAAAACCCACAGAGTACTCTAAAACCTGAGGGGTCCAATGCTATCGTTAGGGTAATAGTTTTAGTAAAATCTATAAATACAGAATTGCTTGGTGCTGTGTAATTCTATAATTGTGCTTGATAATTATACATTATTTATAAGTACACATTATTATATGTGCAGGTGTATATTACTACACTTAGGTATTAATTTCTTTTTCTACTGTAGAAGAAGTACTTATTCTACTTCTTCAACTTCCTATTGTGTTAAATTTTCGAAGACGTGCATCTTGTTTCTCATACCAATTACTCCCTTTGCATCAAGACTCACAGGTAACACGTCTAAGTCATCTTAATCTCTTCCACTTATTACCTTAACATGCCATTGCTGTGATGCCTTATACAAATTCAGTAGGTGTAAAACTGGTGTTCTGAAACCATTGCTGCTTTTCAAAGAGATTCAGTATTCTGGTTTTGCTCACCTGTCTCTTGCATCCACCTGTTCTCTTTCCAAAAAGTGCTACCTTTCGATAAAATGAAAACCAGTATTATTATTCTTGTGTCATTGTATTTACTATCAACCCAAACATACTGACCAGAAGTAGAAGCTTCAAGCGCCTCTTGAAGGACACAGAAAATCCTCAAAATTGACTGGAAATTTGAAAGCACCCAATACTCTTCAGAACAGAGCAACACCTTGTTTTGTCTATGCTGGGCAGCAACTAGGTGTTTATAAATCCATTCTACCAAAAAAAGATTAGGGCAACAGTAATATTTAATTCATGATGTGTGAGATTAAGACTCTGGTGTGTTACTCTTTCTTTTCTGATGCTAAAGCTACTAGTCTATGATTAACTTCAGATACTGGAGAAAGGAAATAAATTGATACAAACTGAGCTGGGATCTTTCACCATCAAAAAGCAGAGTGACAGAGGATGCAAAAGCCAGAATGAAATTACTAAATAGATTTATACAATTCCCTAAGAAAAAATAGAGCACAGGACACTAAAATGCACGCAGCTGAACAGAAAATATAAGGCAAGTGTAAAATAAATGTACCTGTTCACAATGCACCCATCAATACAACCAGCAGTTTTTATTATCTGATTAGGAGTCCGCAAGCGTAATCGCTCATGTAGCATAGGTTAACGAGACTCCTGAAAAGAGCTCCAGGTCTGTAACTGTACATCAACTAATAATTCAAACGATCCACCTACTTTATTAAAGTTGACTCATTGGCAAGGCTGGAGCTTCTGCTAATGAGGACAGAAAGCAAAAGGAGAGAACATTATCTGCAGAGACATGAGAATCATGAACGAGGAGGAAGGAGGGAGAGAGGAAAGAAAAAGTGCTGGTTAGCATACAAGGCAAAAAACTACCATGAAGTTAAATGAAACTCCTGTCTGGGAGAAAAGCAATTTAGCTTTATGAACAGCTGCGTCACAGAGGGTCAGGCGTATGAGCAATTAAAATTAAACAAGTTGATTTTAATATGCCTTAGTAACTGTGATTGATCTCGCAGAGTTGCTGTTGACTGTGCATCAAGAAACAATTTAGGATCCAGTTTAAAACAAAGTTTATAATCCTCATTTAATGGATTTTAGTACCTTAGGCAGTACAGTGTTGTAAAAATGATTAAAATGTGCCCTGTTTCTGTGTAATCAATAAAGCTTCCCACTGTAAGATTGGTTCAGTTCCAGGGACTCCTCAGCATGCTCAGCCATGCTGTGTCTGTAGAATTCCAAATAAGCCATCTATCATTATTTCTATACACAGGATTCATTAGACAGCTCATCCTTCAGCTTATTAGCACAGAAGTCAGCTAAACAATCAAATCAAAAGGTTACCTTTTAACAAATACATAGTTAGACCAAAACATACATCAAAACCTTAACAGACATATGTCAAAATATAGTAGCAGGGATGGAGAAAGGACTGATGGAGACACTGAAGATGCAGACTGCAAAGTGCCTACCAATGGAAATTGGGAGAATTCATTCTGGTTCACCAGATGAAGTCTAATACTGAAGGTTGAGAAACAGGTCACGCATCTTATTAGACAGGAAAAGGAAACTCCACCCCACTGACCATCAAAACTCTTACACTACTGAAATCCTGATCTCTCAAATTCTAAGAAATTTGACTTAAAATCTTCAAGATGTAAAGGACAACCACCAGCTGGGGACTCCAGGTTTTTTTCCACTTAAAAAGGTTTAGATAAAAATGTGATAACAATTTATAAATTTTATAAAGTTTATAAATTCTGTAGATAAGTCTACTTCCTTTTGGTCCTATGCATTATACATATATCTGTATATTTATACACTCACACACGTATAATCTCTCTGTGTGCCACTGACAATATATAAATATATTTTCTAATTAAATATAGCTAGATTAGTAATAGTTTCACACATAACGAAATGCTCTCTAGTCACCACTTGCAGGGAACCACTTATGGCACCTGAGCTTCCATAAGATTTTACCAGTTCTGACAGAAGCACCACTAGAAACAGGTTTGAAGAGTCTGCACTCTTCCAAAACAGACTTGCATGCAGCAAAAGATCTTTGAAATTACATTTCAGGATGCTCCAAAGACAAAAATCAACAGCTAGAGCAACTCCACTCCTACCCCCCAAAAAGTCCAGTTTTAGCAGGGGAAGCTCTTAAGCTGAAAGGGACATGAAAGACAGCAAATGAAAAAAAATGTGTTTGAAAGTGAAAATAGTCTTGTAAGAGACAGGACAACCTAATTCAGGTGCTTTGAATCACTTTCTGGAGACCTATTCTCTTCTAATACATAGAACAATCCTCTTGTCCCTCCATGTATTTCTTCAATATTATATTTTTTTTTCTTCCCCACTTTTCCACTTACATGGAGTCCTAGGAGGCTAAAGTCCTAAACTAGGAATCAAAGCTGCAAGTCTGAAGTTTGGTAGTTGAATGCTAACCTCAATGCCAAATGTTCTTGAATGACCACACAGCTGAAAAAGTTTGCTTTGTTTCACGAAGAGCAATTATTAATTCAATTTGTGCTTCCATCAGTCTAACTGGAATTGAATTAAGCAGACTGGTCGTGTGAGTCTTAGACCCTCAAACTTACAAATAGTCAGACAAATTAATTGCTTTACTAAGGAAAAAAGTGCCAAGGAAGACTATTCAGGAGAGAAAAATATATGCATAAACATTTGTAATATTAGCATTTAACTACAATACCCTTTTTTCCTCATGGCAGCATAGAAACTATTGGGTGTCAGTAATAATTCCTACTCCTTACTCTTGACTTTAAGATATTAAGCCTCCAAATAGCAAAGAAACGGGGTTGAGCATGTGATGAGAAACAGATGTAGCTTTTTGAAGACAAAGGTACTGCCAACTCTTAAAAGGCAAATTATAATCAAATTATTTGTAGGACTGTCACAAATGTAACTGCTTAATTGATGCAACAACTAATAATACTACCAGATGAAAAGCTCATTTGTTCTTTCAAAAAACCTGCTTTTTGTTTTTCAAAAATCAATAAAGTTATTTGGACAGATTCTGCCACCATGCAATTTACAAACATTTTACAGGGGAAAAGAGCAAGAAGTAATGCTTAACTACTAAATAATCTACTACATAGATAAAGAGCAAACGAAAGAAGACTACTGACGTCTGATTAAAGGGAAACATGAAGAATTAATTTTGAAGAAAAAATCCCTTCTGACACAGTGCTATTAGGACCTGAAAAATCATAAAAATAAACAAAATCCCACCTTGAATTTTCAAAGAAAATGTAGCTAGTTACAACATTGCCTTTGGTGTTTTACTGGTTATCATCACTAATATTTTTCTGTGAAAAAAGAAATTGAAAATAAAATTTAACAAACCATGCTTGGAGTTCAACCCAGAAGCTTTTTGCATTATGTTGTCTCTCCAGAAATATGAAGTAGCTTTGCTCAGGGCAAGAATATAGATGTAAGTCTAGTCTGGTTCACCCCCATCTGAGCTTATATACAATGAAAATGAACATGAAGGAAGACCATGAATTCCCCTCTATATCACTTTTTTTTTATTCTACCACTATGTGTCTATCTTCCTTTTTCTTTTCAATGGAGAAATCAAAATGAACCCTTCACGTTTGACTGGAGGCCTGAATCTCTTGGATAAAAGCTTGTTTTGCTTTCCCATCAATCTAAACATCCTTTCCATATCTTTTATATCTCTGACGAAACAGCACCTGCGTCTCCTTCCTATTTTGTCTGCTTTGAAAACGGTGAGACTTTTCATTACATAAAGCAAAGTTTCTGATATGAAGATGAAGTATCTTTCAAATCAAGCAATCAAAAAATGAATTATCTCCCTGTGCTCCCTTTGGCACCTCAAACACTCTGATGTTCTTGGGTTTAATCTCATTCTTCACTTCATCCTATATTTGTCACAGAGCAAATTATTCTTCTAACTGAAGATGCTGAAAGCTCAGAGATATTATCCTTTTAACTCTGCCATTACTTTTGTTTTTCACAGCTGCAAATTTTGCTTTACCAGACTTAGCTCTCCCCTGTTCTTTCACCAGAGCCTTCATCACATTATTGTCTGTAGTCATAGGCAAAAAAGCTCTGGTTCCTTGCAACAGTTTCATAATAATGAAATGGATCCTGCTGAAAAACACATCAGAAGTCAATGTTTTCAAGACCTTGTATCTCCAACGTGTAGGCGATCTGGTTCAGTATTTCTCTATAATTGCTGTAATCTACATGAAATCACACATAAAAGCAATTATAAGATAGAACAAAATGAAAAAATAAGACTTAAATATGAAAAACTGGCTGGTCTGGATAAGCAACTGTTCTTGTGCTAGAGCAATTAGGCAACTTTAACAGTAAATGAGATTTTTAAAGAGAAGGAAAAGCTCAAGTTCAGAGTAAAGTGTAGGATTCTTTTAGAAAGATCTAGCTTGAGGCAAAAGATTTGTCTTCAATTACCTATTTATTCTTTATTCTTTTACTCAGCATTTTGGCTGCCATTATTACACAGAACTCCAGCAATAATTGAGATTTCAACAACTCTTCAATTATAATTCTCTGTGAGAAGAGAGACTAACTTCTGACCCTTACCATAATCACCGTCTTCTATGGGTTCGCTTCCTCTCAGTTTCATGAAAGGATTAAATGTGTGTTAGAGGCCACAAAGCTCCTTTAAACTTATTCTGAGGTCAGTATCACCATTTGAAAATCTACTCTTAAAAACATTTTAGCAGTATTTCAAAGGACAGCAAACCGCCAGAGACTATGATTTATACTTTCCTGAGATGGTGCCACAGATACATACATTCCCTTAAATCCATGTGAGAAATTCTCTAATTTTCAAAATATCCAAAGCAGTTACTCTGAGATTAGCATGGTTTCTCCAAGACTCTCTCCTATATTTCATTTTGTATTTTTCTCTACTATCTTCATCTCTTAAACTCCATTTACCTCTGCCTCCCTAGTTCTTCTAATTTTGTTAATTATACTTTAAGAAAAGACATTACAGTGTTCTTTTAAAGTAAAATCATTCTTATGTTTGAAATTTAGAGGTAATTACATTTGACAATTTCATTTGCTTTAGTATAATCATGGAAACTGAGTCATGAATTTAGGTCTTATTAGTTCATTTCTCCCCATTCAAGCTTTCTCCTGATGAAATATTGCTACCAACATCCTAAAAAGAATCCTTGTATTTCCTCTAATTTTGTATTGAAGACAAGGTTGGGTATCTTTCACTAATTTTCTCCCTTTTTTATTTCCTTCTACTGGAGAAAATTAATTTTCAAACACCTGCCCTTCTTTGCATCCCCATTCAGCTATTAAACAGTGTGTCTTGTCCTACAGCTTCCCTTTTGGGTACTTCATCCACTTCCAATAAGCAACAGTAGCTAGATACTTGAAATTTTTGTTTTAGTTTGTATTACTGCTCTGGAAGAAGAGGGAATGTTACACGTTATTTAGACGAGCCGTAACACTGGTCAAACAGTGACTAAAAATATAGAAGTGAAATAAAAAGATCATAAACCCTAAAGTTCAGAGTACTATTTTAGGCCTAAACCTGCACATTCCCTTTTGTTTTTAGTAGAAGCAAAAACCTCTGTGAAAACATGACATATACTCCAGTGAGCACCATTTCCAGCCAGTGCTTTCATACATCTCCATTTAGTGAACTAAACTTTGCAATTTATGGCCTTAAAGAGACAAAGAAAAGCAAGAAGTCAGTTCAGTAAATACAGAGTTAATATTAATCTCTTTCTTGTTTAACTTACATAAGCTGAAAAATTGCTGGCAAGCTAATGTCTCTTAACTCATCTACTTGGAAAACTTACACTTTTTTTTTTTAACAAAGGAGCTCTCTCATTTGCAAGGATACTTGAGAGAATCTTGCTAACTTTGCGGGAGGTCTGTTCATTCTTATCAGAACTTTGGAGAAGCGCAATATTAAATGTTTGTCTCTCTCTGGAGAATTGCAGCTGTATTGCTAAGTTAGACACTTGCCATGAACCTTTCGGCACTGCAGTACTTTGCTGAAGCAAGAGCTCTTCGTTAACTATTGGCAGTGAAAAGAATCTATACTGACAAACTGCAGGGTTGTTTCTTTTAATTAAATATACCTTTTGATGTAACTAGACTTGGATGTAGGAAATACTCATTGGTACTCATGTACCAAACCTACTAACAACAGTTTGTATTTCTACAGCACCTTTCAGTTGGAAGCGGTTAACTGAACAGTTAATTAAATTAACAAATAATGTTTCATATAATCCAAGAGATGGATGTATTTCTCTTTACTTCTCATTACTATACCAGATTTCATGCTAGTGGGTTTTTTACCTACATAAAATTTTTATGTTTTATTTTCAGGAAAACATTCTTTATATGGAAAATGTTCTTTATGTAAAAAACATTTAAATCCTGCCTCCAATAAACAACTTTATACTGAGAAAAACCTTAAAACTTTCGGATTTCTGTAATCTTAAGCTGCCTTCTTTAGATACTTCTCTAGCACACAGGCATCAGCACTTGTAAGAGCATTAAAAATACAAGCTGGCCACTATCCACTTGAAAAGTCAGTTCAAATCAGAGGTCACAGATACGACAGAAACTGATTTTATTCATCCAAACGCTGATGGTGCTGTGAAGTTCCCTGAGACTATTAAGTACAGTTGCAAAATGTTAGTATTACATCTGTTTCAAACCAGACAGTCTCCCCTGAAGAACAGTTTTCACAACAAAGCCACTAGACTTCCAGGTCTTTGCCTGCAAGCTCCTCTGACATCCAACTCAGTTTGGTCTGGAAGCGGGCAAGCCATGCTGCTGGGCAGCACTGGAGTTTTTACAGTATTGTGGGGTTCTTGTCACTGTGCTGTAACAAGCTCGTTAAAGGAAGACCCTCACAGTGAGCAATCAGCCAGTGGGTCCCTTGACCAGGATTCGTATGACAGATAAGCACATGACTGACCCAAGGGAAGGCAGAGATTTGAGCTCTCGCCAGAACGGTGCCCTTGAGCTGGGCCAGGTACACTGGACTGAAAGTCCTGCCGCCTGCTGGGGGAGATATCTGTTCAGAGGCTGTTGAAGGGTTCAAGGCAACAAATAAATAACTTTGAATATACTTTGCAGTGAGGATACCTGAATCATGGGAGACAGTAAGTATCTTAAATAACAGAACTGGCTACGGAGCTGCCAGTTTTTGGATCTGAAGACCTGTATCTGCTTGAGCCATGGCCAGCAGGCCTTTGCCTAAATCGAAGATGAAGGACTAAGAACATAAAAGTTGCCTTTGCAATTTTATCAGAAGGAGGGGAAACGAAACATAATTTTGGTTCAGCAAAGACAGCAATGTAAATTCCAAAGATGAAGGTATTACAGCAGTACTACAAAACACAGAAGATGGATTTTCTTATAGGAAACCAACTCCTCTGACAACACCAATTCCTAGCAGACAGACCCTGTATCTCCTCTGGTTCAGCCTGCAGGACCCCTTCTGCTCAGACCTACAAAAATTTTCTTGGGAATTTTCATGAAAGAAAGTGATTGGAACATTGGATCAAAGTAGAACTTGGTTTCAAGAACACATGTGGTTTCCAGCTATTTCCGTTTACTACTCTTTCATCTTCAGACATCTGTTAAAACTCATATCTAACACTATCTATGATGGACACCATTGTTGACTCACAATACCTTCCACAGTTACTAGACAAGCCAGAGTTTTTACACATAACATTGTATTAACTTAGTGGACATTATCCTTGTCTATGTCTACCTTAAGAGTTTGTACAATTAAAATGGGTTTTCCAATATTATAAACGTTAATGGTTTGAGAGCAATTAACTTAAAAGATAAAAAAGACAATTCTGGGAGGAATTAAAGCAAAAGGCCCAAAAACTTTCTTCCGCTAATTGACAACTTCTTAATTATGCTCCTTTTACTTGGGGGGGAAAAAAAAAGGTACCAAATAACACAAAGTTCTTATATGAAAGATATGGAGGACAACTGGTACGCATTCAATTACATTTCTGATTAGAATAGGATACTTTATATAGCAAGTCTAAATCAACTGAACAATTTAATCAGTTAATTTATGAAGTCATTAAATGTAATAGAAACAGTGGCTTATACTGTCATGAAATCGAGACTGCCTACACCATTAAACTCCACATATATTTTTGGTCTAACAGAAAATTATACACATTATTGAAACAATAAAAAAGATAAGCAAGAGTGCTACAATGTATTTGCCCAGTACTAACCTGACATTTTTAATGTAGCTCATTAATGATTGATTTCTCCACTTAAAGTAGTAATTTCACTGAATTAAGATAGAAAATATTGCGCTTGCCAACACATCATGATTTTTCCTTGCAGAATCTCCACTTGGAGCTCACTGCCACACTCTGCTGTGTCGAGTACTCCAAGTAGAAAACACGCTTCTCAAAGGCAGACTTTACAAAATAGCAGCAATGGAGGAACTCTGCAGTAAGTCATAACTTCCAAAGACACTGAAGAAATTATAAAATTCTCAAACTTTTTCAGCCTGTTTCAGTGTTACCACTGTCCCTTTTTCCAGTGGAGGTGCAGAGCTGCATGTAGCCTAGAGACAACCAGGTCATTTCTCACAGCAGAGAAGAGTTTCCTGAACCACAGACCATGACCCGTATGGTTTACCAAAGTAACAACAGCTCCCTAGAGTTCCTAAGACCAAAGACTGAAAATATTTGGCACGGTAGAACTAACTTCTTCTTAGCTTAACAGTTTCAGTTAGTCATACCAGCACATGCTTGCATCTCTAGTAATGCTGTAATATTTGCTCTCTGGGGATGAGGCTGGTTAGTGGTAGCATGATTCTGACTGCAAGAGATTAAATGCTTTTTCATTGTCATTCTATTCATTTTGCTGAGGGCACTCAATAGGCCATGAAAGTGGTGCTGAAAGCTCCCACAGCTTATAGTGGCTTTTTAGCAGTTAAAATAAATGAGATAACTGGGGCTTTTTATGAATGAGTGGAGTCCAAAGAAAGTTTTGTGGATCCTAATTTGCATAATTAACAGTGTAAAAAACCTCAGCCACTCCCCCTCTGAGTCTTGAACGTTCAGTGTGCTGGCAGGAAATTACAAGCCTCATTGGAGAAGAGGGTTAGATTTTTCTGTGAAGGTTTCTGAGTAGACTGCTGCTAAGGGACCAAATAAAAGCTAAAAGCTTGGGCTCAACATTGGAAACAATTTTGAAGAAACTGGTGCTTGCATGGTTCCTCTGAGCTGAAAAACAATGCTGCTGGAAAAGCACTCATTGCTGACAGAGGGACCTCTTGCAGATAAATCTGATTTATTATTATTAGGAGAGGGTTCTGGCTGAATTCTTTCACATCAATGTACAGCAAAAGATTCCCCAGCAGCAAACAAGCTGAGCTAACTGCCAAGAGGGGGAAGCAGACTAAGATTACAGACCACCTCTGCTTATTAGTCCCCAGAGCAGGCAGGCAGCCTGAACTGTGATGCTCAGGCCCATTTCTAAAAGTAGAGAAACTGAATTAGTCTGCAACGTGGAGAAAAGCATCTCTAAACAAGGACCACTCAATCATTAGATCAAACTCCTACTGCAAGGCCCGGAGGCTCATTCTAGCAGCAAATACTTTAACACTAAAGCCTTTGTGAATTAACCTTTTCACATGTATTACAGAGACTACCAGACTGTGAGAGCTTCATTTCTCTGATTACCTGCTGTAGAGTCTAAGAAAATGTATTTTGTGATGGTCTGAACAGCAGTAGCATTTTTATCCAGGAAAGAGTACCAAACTGTGATGAACTGAGGTTTTGTCAGAAATTGATGATACATACTTCACACTTTCACAAGTCAAATGTAAATTAATGCACTTAAAATGTGACTATATGCAGCTTCAAATTACCTGAGTATTTGCACACATGTGCATGCACACACAGCACATAGGGCAGGATCCTTTTCTAGACAAAGATACTATTTTTCAACTCTGAGAGGTAAATAAAAGCATTATCAAATCCTTTTTCCACAGAATGACCGACACTAACATAATGGTTACAGTGGCTAGAAAGAATACTAGTGAATTGAAAGAGACTGCGCTGCTCCATCTGATATTTTCTTTACAGGAACATAGCTTGCTGTACTTTGCTGCAAAACCTAAATTCTTTCTCCACCAAGTACATATTGATTTTTTTGAAGCCTCATAATCAGTAGGTGAAAAAGCCCCACACAGTTACCCTCTCATGGATGCATCAGTTATCCAAAAGAATTATATGTATTACTCTGTAACATCACCTACAGTTCCTAGATTTAGGGATAGGAGTATCAGGGAATTACAGACCGGTTTAAAGAAATGGATTAAGCAAATATATTTGTACAACTAACCTGAATGCCGACCCTTGAAGCTTGGTGCATTCTAACTCTGCTATCCGCAGCAGCTGACCTTCCATTTGTTTTCTCAGTCCTTAAAAAAAGAGCAGACAGGATACATTACCCATTGTCTAGTTGTTAACCCAAAAATACTTTTTTAGTTCCACTAATTTGTCATTTTACATAATACGTCCCATAGGTAACACTGTAAACTGCTTCTAGAAAAAATTTCTGTATGGTTTAGTAGTCAAGCAGAAAGGGCTACAAGTCTAGTGCCACTTTGTGCCAGGAGGGCTACTTACTGTTGAAGGAAATGTCTAATTTGTGATTTTTTGCTCAAAACAAATGGCAAAGCTAGGCACATTCTGTAGTGCTTGCCTGTATGTCGTAAAAGACTCCTTGTATCACAGTCACAGCAATACATCCAGATGCCCTGTAATTTTAGGGAATTTTAAGTTTTACATGGGGTCAAATTCTCCTAATTTCCACTGTTTGTGGGTTTGGCTTTTTGTTGTTTTTTTTTATTTTTTTTTTTTTTATTTTTTTTAGCCTGATTACCACAATAACAATAATTGATTCAGGTAATTATTTTAAACAATCATGAGGAAACACTCAACAGATCCCAGTTCTCAGTTTCCACTTCCAATATTTAAGAAGCTTTATTTAGAGAAGGAAATAAGCTTGATTCAAACTGATAGGAGCTCCAGGAATTTAAAATTTTATTGTACAGCACAGTGTAACAGGAATGAAATTACTTTCTGGTGACTATATCATTAGCTCCCATTACGCAGTTCTACCATGCATAAATGGAAAAATCTTCTTTAATCCTTACTAAATAAGATAAAGACATTGAGTGAACTATTTTAAGTTTAGATCTTCTTATCAGAAGTCTTCATGTTAAAGGTATAAAAGCTTTGACATTAAAGAAACTTACTATGCAAGAATACTTACTTATTAAATGAGATTATTTCTCCCCCAGAACTGCACATCACCAGAAATCTAAATTCCCAAATTTCTAATAGAATATAAAAGCAACTGTGTCTTTAAAGTGATTCTGACCTGATGTTACAGAACTAAACCAGCATGCTATGATCTGACATATTCACTTTAGAGAGGTTCCACATCTCTGACTGTGCATTGGGTTGGCTTTAGACTGCAAGCAACACTGGGGGCTTTGGGGTTGGTTTTATTTTTTTTTAATATGAATAAAATTTCAGATTTTCCTCAGTTAGTGAGCTATTTCACACTAACTCCACAAACACAGTTACACAGGAAACACTTGCAGCCCAGAGTAAAGTTAAACTCTACAGCTGAATATTTTTTTCAATTCTAGCCAGCTGAAGTGGCTCAGCAGAGCGCACAGGACACCAGAGCCAGCACAAGGAAGGGAGTGGGCCTGCGGACTGGGAGCAGAAATGAACAATGCAATTGGCTCAGCCACAACACATAATTTTCCCCAAGGATAAAATATCATAAGTGAGCTTTGTCTGAGCTCACTGGAGCCATGTACATTTACAGTGGCTGAGGATTTATCTTCATAAATTCATACTTCTAAAAGCATAAAAAACTCAAGGGCATATACTACGACAGAAAGTGGTGCCTCTTATTCCTCAAAAAAGTCACGTCCCTTTGCTCTAAACCAGCTTTTCTCAACAGCTACACGCAGTGCTCCATAATCAAATGATTCTGAAATGGTTTTTGAAAAACTCTTCTGCACAGGATGCTGGTAAAGATCTGATTTTTACACAGCTGTGGTATTCTCCTTTTACCTGCAGCTTGCTACCTTGCCTTTTCGAGAAGCAAGGAAATGCTGTTGATGCTGTAGTAAACATAACTAGCATTTAAATACAGGGAAACACATGGTCTCTTCTAGTCTTAAAAGTGCAAAACAGTGGTTTTTGCATAGCTGAAAACCTGTCTTCAAATAGGTCAGGAATTCTATAAGGGTAATTTCATTTAAGTATATATACGTGTACTTAAGTCATTTTATTCCATTGAACCTTCCATTGACTTGGAGGAACTCATTCACTGAGACAATAACCCTGCAAATTACATACAGCCCCCCGTGACAGGGCAGCAGAGGGTACAAGCGCAGTCTGACATTACACTTAAGCTTCCACCAAGAAAATACTTCCACTCTCCTCCCTCCTCTGCTGTTTTGCCTTCCTTTCTTTTGGTCCTTGGCAAATTACGTACAGCCCCCAGTGACAGACAGGGCAGCAGAGGGTGCAAGCGCAGTCTGACACTACACTTAAACTTCCACCAAGAAAATACTTCCACTCTCCTCCCTCCTCTGCTGTTTTGCCTTCCTTTCTTTTGGTCCTTGGCGTTATGCTATATGATTCCATCCTGCTCCTTACAGCTCACCTTCTTCCCCTTGCACCAGCTTTGGAGCTTGTCAGATCCCTCATTGAGCTGGTTCAATTTGCTAAGCCTGAAGGAAAAACGTCCAAGGAAAATTACTTTCCCTCCTGCCTCTCTGCCCCGGTATTTTATCTGCCTGCCAGGCTAAGGAGTTGAACAGGCTCACTGAGGGGTGTGCTAAGCAGCAAAGCTCACGTAACAGAAGTGCCCAGAACAAGTCGATAGGAATTGAGGGTGAGTGTGTGTGTGGAGACAGAAAAAATGTGGTACTGGGAACACTGCCTTTGGTAGAAGTGAGCTACAAGTGGGTCCAGAGGTATAGGCAATCCATACTTTGAGGCAAGGAGAGATTTGCCAACTTTCTTGGATGTCCACAGCAGAACCAGGCATTAATCATTGGCCTTAGCTCCAGAGCTTTGTCTTTTAGCCTTAGAAAGTCTTTTCTGCCAATTGTATGTGCTACACTACCTCTTTAACGTGTCATCGAAAGACGAGGACTCAGATGTCTGTGCTGAATGAGGAAAAGGAAACAATGGACGCTTCTTGCAATTTGAGCACAGGGTTTTCTTCAAATAACAGGCACTAAAGGGGCATTCATCAGACTTAAGGCCAGCATAATGACTCCGATAAATATTAGGAAGGAGATTTTAAAAAAAAAGCACAAGTTTTATTTGTTTCCACAGAATATATTCCAAAATTATGCCTTGAGGATGCATAGAAGGAATAACAGTTAAAATAATGCTGTTAAAAATGAGAAAGCATAGTGAACAATGTATTTCACATTTCTCAGAGCAGTTACAAGCAGGCAGGCTCGGTGCAAGGCTTTTTATAATCCTGTATGGATACAAAAGCAGTCTGACTTTGCTGGCCCTTGTATGCTGCCATCCTGTGTGGCTGCCTCAGCTGCACATTTGTCTCCCTCCATTTCCAGGACCTCCTACGTGGACAAGCTGATTGAATAGCTCCCTGCAGCTCTAACCTACTATCCTGCCTTAGAATGAATAACCAGACGTAACATGACAAGACGGTATTACAGAAGACTCCTCACAGCATTAAAGCTACCAGGGTCTATCCTCATTGTAATCTGGATCTTAACCCTCTGATGTACTCAGAGCCATGGCCTCAGTGTCCACCAGGGAAATTCCACCCGCATCACTGGGGTTCTCCAGCACATCCTAAACCAGGGCACAGACCATATTCTGACATCGCCTGAAGAATCTCATCACTTCTGGACAATTGAAAAGTGAAAATTCCACATTCTTTTCCAGTTTCTTTTTTCTGTTTATCTTAATTGGTTTTTATACTTAGGGTTATCTGCTGTAGCCCTCCTTATTGGCCATAGGCTTCTTTAATTCTTTCTGCCTGCCTTCTGTTTGCATATCAATGGAAGGGAAGCTAAAATGGCTGAGTATTCAACTCCCTGTGTCTAGGTTTGGTTTGGGTTTTGTTTTTTTTTTTAGCACTGCCCATAAAATACAAAGATAGACTTTCTAATAAATGGAAGGGTATAATTTTCTTTTCTACTTGCAGTTAGATATGCATAAGTGATATCCAGATACAGTAATCCTCGAGGACAAGATTCTAATTTGCTGAATGTACATGTTGCAAAACAGGCCGGGGACCTCTTGGGGAGCTGGTCACGGATCCCATAAGTTCTGACCAAACCCTGATGCTAATAAAGCAGATCACAATGATCTGTCCCAGGGAGGAGTACAGGCAGCACAGCATACACCATTTGAGACTGTTCCCTGCTGTTCTCCAAAGGCTGCAACACGGGTAATAAAGAGATGTAGAAAGCTTCAATACAACTGAAAACAACTCTCTATACACTAACACCTCCATACAATGTGAGAGGGCCAAAGAAACAAGGTTTTAACATTAATGACAGATTCTTTATTCCAGCTATGCTGTACCAAACAAACCAAACCTCATAATCTCTATATGTAACTAGCAACCTATATTTTCATATAAGTTATAAAGAGGAATAAATTAATTCTCCTAAGATATATAATAAATATAGCTAAAACAAGAATTGCATTGCGTGGCGAAAATTATCTACACACACCCCCCCCTCCCGCTGTTTTGGCTATAGTTTTCATCTACATCAGGCAGAAGCCAAGCCCTTTCCAAGCGCAGGAGGTACCAACCCAGCATGCAACCCAGTCAGAACATGCAACCGAAACACCTTGAAATTACCAATTGCACAGGAAGAGCAAAATTCAAACCAGGAAAATCCCAAAACATAGAAATATGCAGTTCCTAAGCAGAGCTATCAGGATACTTATCCCCAGTGTTGGTAAATGGATTTGTTATCCTGCCCTAATTACGTTAGGTATCTTTTGTGTGAATTGAGTGCCCTAATATGCTTTCATAGATTTCTCAACATTTTTTCCTGGAGCTAATTGTTGAAGGCAGTAAGTCTCTGCAAAAAGGCTTGCTAAATTATTTAGGCTATGCCATTGGGAAAAACAGCACACTGATCAGTTGTGTATTCCGTCAGGTGTAAGAAACAGTCAAGCACATTCAGGTGAGGAGAGCACTTTTAAAAAATGTTAGTTATTCCTTTATTTATTTATTTTTTTTTTAAACCAGTAGGACAACCTGCTAACAAGGCTTAAAGTAAAGCAGCAGAACTTGGCCATAAGTGATGGAGTCCAGAAACTACTGCAGTCGAAAACCAACTGTTGTATATATGAACTTTGGTAGATTAAAATTAAGAATTTAATGTGAAAATGGAGTTCCAGTACTTCTGGTTGTTTCTGGTAAACTTTCATCTTTGATGCCCACAGAAAAACCTATGTCTGTATTCCAGTGCTAATAGAGATTCCTCTAACCGATCTTTCACAAACGTAAGTTAAGGGCACAAGAAAGTTATTTTTCTGATATCAAAATTAAGGAGTTGACTTTGTCTACGGTAGCATCAATACAAACTTTTATGATAATCTTGGGATAATAATCTCCTTAGTGGTAGTTCTACCAACACTCTTAGAGTCCTTCCCAGTCTCCAGAGAGCTTTCAAACACTGAACACATCAGCAAACAGCTGGAGTTGCTGCAGCAGGTGAAAGCACAGAGAACAAACCCGCTGGACAAAGGTCCTTCTTACTGCTGTCATACAAATCATACTATAAAGAATACCTTCTATTAATAAATATTTTTTCAACATCCTAGGAGCAGAGCCTCAAAAAAACCTGAAGGACACCAAATGTGGGAAAACTGCATTTAGTGCTACTAGCTTCTCATACTACAGTGCCTTAAATTGAAGGACAACGAAGTGTCTTTTAAAATTTTACAATAAGGGATCATAATGCCTTAGATTCACATATAAATGCAAGAACTTCGAAACCTAACCTAATAAAGAAACACATGACTGTGGTGTTAAGGACAGGATTCACCTCCCTTAACATTAGCTGCCTACAAAGTGTGTATCTGAGCTCTGCTCAATTAGTGGAGAGACACAGAGACACTGGCATTTCTTGAGCATGATTCTGCTTTACAGCCTGAGACCTCTCTTTAGAATGTAATTAAAGAATAAAAATTCTTATTTTTCTTCATCTACTATAAAGGGAATGTAGATGAAAAGCTCAGATATTGGTATAATACATGCCTACATTTGGGTAGTCACATTCTACCTTAATGTAAAAAACTTTCAAAAAAGGCTATATAATCAAGACATTTTTGCTTTAGCATTTATACCACTTTTATATTTCATGGTTTGCTTTGATATAAAATCAGAACTGGATGTTGGAGGGAAAGCTTTCATATATTCAAAGCAAAGGAAGGAATTTTAATTATAAAAAAAATTGTTGGCATGGGTTTGGATTAAAAACACATTGAAGACCACGGCTGAATACCAGGTGGGGAGCAAGAGGGGACATAGAATTTGAAACTGCCAACATATCTAGTCACGATTAATTTTGTCACTATGTAGCTGGAAATAAGGAGCAATACCATTTCAACAAATCTGCTCATAATATCAAGTTTCAATGAAATTGCAATACTAATGTGGATTCAAAACACATTACTAGTATAGCAAAAAAAAAATAGGCAAGAGTTCCCCCAGGAAAACAGGAATCAGAGTGGAATAAATGCAAGCTAACAGATGGAGACTGAAAATCCAAAATAAGGATATTCAAGAGAGGAGAAAATTTGGAAATCAGTAATTTTGAAATAAACCTAGAGGTGATAGTGGAAAGCTAATTAGACCTCTATTCACAGTGAAATGTGTAAGTCTGAAAGGTTAATGCAATTTTGTGTTGCATAGACATACACATTATACAAAGCACAAAGAACTAATAGTTTCCTCTCTACAGCCTGATACACCTGACAGATTGCCCTGGGTTCTAAGAAACTCATTATTATGATTTAGAAGAGTAACCTATGACACTTAATCGCAATGTTTTTGAACAACTAGGTTCAGAGGACATTTCTCAAACAACTTTATGAGGATTTTGTCAACTTTAATAAGCTGTACCCTAGATAAAATGGAACGACTGTATGATCCATAATGACTAACCATGGTTACCATCTGATTTTAGTCTGTTTTGAAAGTTTTTCAGGCCTAATTCAAACTTTTAATTAGTGTTTCTATAATGCAAAAAATCTAGACACTGCATTATCTCACTTTCTCAAGACACTGGCTAGTTACTTGTCAAGTGGAAAACCCACCACCTCTCCGTATGGCCAGTCTGCCCTTTTCTCCACACAGTCAGGAAACTGGTGACTTGTAGGGGCTCTGACGTTACAAACTTTAGAGGCATTTTTAAAGTATGCTGGCATTGAATGTATGAATACATCAGTTAAGCAGAGTTGACTGAAGGAATCTGACAGTTTAGAAATTAATTTACCTTAAAAAATACAGTTAAAAATGAAGATTATTTAAAAATAAAACCATCTACTCACAGATATACTCTCTCCTGTGAATGTCATTGCTAACATTACCATTGTATTTTTTGCTCACAAGTAAGGATCAGGAATGCAATAGATCAATGATGGTAAAAGAGGAAAGCGAGAGAAAATATTTTGTTATTTCAGAATTCTGTTAAAATTCTTTCAGCTTTCATACTTTCAAAGTGCAACACAACCAGAAAGACCATTATTAATTGCAAGGAAATGTGGTTTTTTTTTTTGTCTTCTGCATTGATAACTGTGTCAAATTTTCCTATCCTGCTTTCTTACATATAGATACTAACAAGCAGAAATCTCTGCTGAAGTTGCTGAGCAGTTTCTTGAGCCCATACCTAGGACACAGAAATCAGTAGACCTTTGTTGATTTATTTCTGGTTGGCAATAGTTTGATGTGACTCACTGTTACAGTGATGACAGAATCCATCAAATACAATCTGTTGAAAAGTTTGCCTTTTTTTTTTTTTTCCCTTCTTTTCCCTGGAAAAGTTCTTCACTCAGGTTGTCAGCAGCAACTCTTATTTTTTTTCTTTTTCCCTAGTCTGTTTCAAGAAACATAAGCCCGGATGACTGACTGTATTATTATTATTTCCTCATTGCTGTACCTCTGCTAGAAATCCAACCACTGTAGTCAGTACTTCAAGTCCTTGCTCCTATGTCTGAGAACATCTGAAACTGCTGTTATCCTTTGGGAACTAAATAGTAAAATTTAAAATTGTCTTTCAACACAATTTGAAGTGAGGCTTGATAAATTATAAGCTCAGGGTGCTTGTTTGTCAGAACTTGAATCCCTGGGGAAAGGCTTGCTGTAAATCTCAACATGCCATTGATTTTCTCTCTGCAGAAATGAAGCTTCTATTTGGATTCTGCAGCCTGCTACCCACACACATTTGAAAAGTGGATGATTGTAATGTTCTAGCTTAAGAGCAGTTCTATAAATACAACCCAACATTCAGCTTTACAGAAGAAAATGTGTCTGGAAGAACTATGTGCACAAGTGTTCTGCTACTGTGAATAAGTCTTGCTGAGGAAATGGCACCAAAACTTATATTTTCTGTAGCTTGTCAATGTGTCATCAGGAGGTATTTCAGCAAGGGACTGTTCCATGAAAAATGAATGTGCTACACAATCAAGCTCAAAAGAATTTGTCAAATCAGCAGTTGATTTGCTAGATAAGCCGATGTCGATGTAAAGCAAAACAAACATTTTTTTATCTCTGCTACTTTTAACAAAGCAGGATATTACACTGTGCAACAGGAGAGACATAAAGTAGTGAATGCTCTCAGCGACATGACTGCAGCAGCATGGTACTCACCACCCTACTGGCCACTTTCTGGCCAGCACAAACCGTCCCCTGTACCATCAGCTAATGGACACATTCTCACATCCCGCAGAGCGGCACAGCTCCAGTTCATAAGTATTTTTCCAAAATTCCTTAATTGAACATAACCTACCAGCTAAAATCTCAACCGCCTTTTGAAATGTTAAATGCTATCAGTGATACTAAAAAGTACACTAGTGCTGCTGGGAAAAAAAAAAAAAAAGAACAAAAAACAAACCCCAAACCACTTCCTCAACCGGGAAATACTATCTCTAATGAGCATGTTGTTCTTAACATCCTATTTACTTGAGGAAACTGAACTGGCTAATTGCACAAAATGTAGGGGATGATATTTAGTAAAGAAGATTGTGCAACATAAGTGCAGTGAATCCCCTTAATTGAATGTTTACTTTCCGTCTTTCACAGTTTTGAGGAGGAAAATCAGTAGAGGTTTCTTTCTCTTATTACTTTTCTGCCTTTAAAAAACTCAAGTAAAGGCTGAGAACAGGTCTTCTTCAGTATTCAGATGATATATTTTACCAGCAAACTCCAGATCCTAGATATTTCAAGGTATTTTCTCCATAGAATTCCACAGTCAGGGCTCCTGTTCATCCCCACCATTGTTTGAAAGACTCTCCTAGATTGATGAAGACTTTCAATTTAATGTCTTCATATCATGAACTGATTCAGATGAAAATGAAGTGATGAAACATAACTCCACAAAGCAGTACTTGTACCGGTGTTGCTGTTGATGAATATTAGCTAAGAAGTGTTTCTCGAGGCTTTTCTAGAGTGCTACCTTGGGTGTCAGGTTTTACTGAGAGGAAAAAAAATAAATAAAGGCAAAAAAATCCTCAAAGTAATTTCCATCCCAACTAACTGAACTTACAGATTACAGTGCACCAGTCATAAAATTTGTATAAACATGTATGAAATAAAGAAAAATGTTTTAGAGACCACTAAGGCTTTCTGTTAGTTTCAAGTATGTCGATTCATCTTATCCAGTTAAAAAAATACACTTGATCAAGAGACATTTTATTATTGCTTCCTAAAGCAGTTGAAAAAAAGGAAGAAATCCAAAGCAGGCAATATTTTGAATCCAAATAGAAATAAGAGCAGAATGCCAAGTGCTGGGGGCGGGAGGAGCAGGGGAGAGACCGGTGTGTTTGAGTGCGAGCAGGTAACCTTGCGCAGAGCATGCATCGTTTCGATGCGCTACGTAGGTAAAGTGCAACTCTGTGGAAAAGGGTAGTGCAAAACCCATGCATGATATACTATTTGGAAAGCCTTTCCCAAGATAAATTATACAATTTGAAATTCAAAGATTGTCAAAATCTGGACTCCCAATGTAAAATGTAATTGGTCTGCACTTAAAAAGCTCTGGTTTTCTCAATCAGAATAATACCCAAATGTTGATGTATTCGTCTAGTCTGCTAAAGGCTCATTTTCACATATGGTGCTGCAAGCCTTTCTGTGATATGTCAGTCTTAATTCTTTGTTAGTATAATCATTTCCACATTCAGAATATGGAAAGTTAGACTGCACAAGTCCATGAGCATTGTGAAGCCCACTGAATGCTGATTACCTTTGCTGCCCAGAGATCGCCAACCTGAGCCTGATCAGTATGCAGGTGTCAATCAGACACGCACACCTCCCCAGTCACTGAATCAGACACGTCTGCGTTTGCCAGCATCGCTGGGTACCGCCTGACTGCAAAGGACTCAGCAGTTGATACCATGAAGTGAATCAACAGTCTCTAATGGTTCTCAAATATTCTGGAGGAGAAATCTTGTCAAGCCAATTGTCGACTAAAATATCTTCAGATTGTTTTTGGCATCGATTTATTAAATGAATGAGTTTGGTGTTCATCTCCAGCAGGAGGTTACTAAGCAAAATTTTGTGTCTAACTGAAAGCAGATGTTTCATAGCACTATTTCAGGAGAAAGCTCTCTTTTTGTTTTTATTTTACAGAAGGAATTTGGTGTTTGTAGACTGGAACTCAGTTTCCCAAAAAAGATGTAGGAAAATGAAAACATCAAGATTTGCTAATTGAAAAAGTGAATCCCTACATAGCATATTCTCCTGACATCATGGAGTAGCTCTTACAGGAGATTTGGACAGTAGGCTGCTGTCGTGGGCTCCCCTTCTGGCCTGGTCCTGCTCAGCATTTCCGACTAAACAGAAAATTCCACATTCAACCAGCAATCAACACAACACACCACCCTGTTTTTTCCACTGTCTGAGCTGTTTACAAAGTACCTCGTGGCTGGGACAGTGTGTGGTAAAGCTTTCACTGATGTGGAAATAATCTGGACAAAGGCTCAGCTAAAAAGGTCCCATCTCCTGAGAGTCATTTTTCCTCTACTCTCCTGACTCAGATTTCTGACTCCCATCATCTCGACACTACACAATGCTTTTCCAGCCCTCCCCTTTGGCATTTCTGCACATTTTGTTTGCGTACACGTACTCTCAATACACACAGTGCAGTGCAAGTGGAGGCAAGGTTGCTCCGTTTGCTCTCTAATATGAGAAGAAACCCTCAGCCCCAAATAAAAATGTGACAGCATGAGAATACTCCAGCCTAAATGACAAATCCTTCCAATTTATTAGTTTCTGTTCAGCATTGAAAAGTCAGCATTAAGGTTTCAGACCATAGGTGACAGCGTAGAGAAAAATACCTTCTGTCTGTCTTTTGTTCCTATGGATGGAATCCAGACATCTCTCTTTCCCAAGATTTACTCTCCTTATTTGCCCTAGTTTCTTTCTCCGTGTTTCTGTCTTAGACTGACCATACTTTCTCTCCCACAGAAGTGATCTGGTTTCTCACAATTCTGAGCAACTTTTCAGATCTATGCCACTTTCTGACAATTCAAAGGATATCATTATGCTGCTGTTCACCATCAAATATAAAAGGGTAACTAACACGCCGATGCACCTTTTTTCACTGCAATTTAGAAAATTTCTCCTCCAATCCTACCTCTTATGACACACATTCTGTCACTTGCCTTGCTGAGAAACAGAAGCCATGGGCTGTAGCAGTAAGTTACACGTTACCAGGAAAGATTTCAGCCACTGAGGTGAATTAGCACCAAAGAGCTTGTGTTCATTTGTTTAAATACTCCATTGTACCAACAAGAGGGACACTACATCCAAAGAGGCAAAAATTATTGATGCATGCCCAAACCATGCTTGGAAATAGTTTGGGAGGGTGTTAGCCCAGGTCAAAACCAGGCTGAGTGTCTTTTTGTCAATTTAACAGCAGAGGTGAGTGAGATCCAGACTTTAGGACCATATTGTGTCACTGTTTAAACCATTAACACAGTCAGGAAGTCAAGCAAACCAAATGCATAGTGGCTCTGCTGTATGAGACTGGCTGCAGTTTGTAGATACTTTCCACCTAAGACAAAACATTTCTTACATATTTCTAAAAGCTTTCTCCTACCTCATCTCTTAGAGGAAAAAAATCGAGGTCTCTCCTCCTCTCCCATTCAAAGTCTCCTTCCTAAGTTTTTTCTCCATTGCTCCTCCAACTTGACCATACCCCATCCTCAAATGTATTGGGCGAGATGCATACAGTCCCAACTCCAGGGTCAGAGTTGGGTTTTACACCCCATCATAGCTGTGACAGGTTGCTTAGTAAATACACACAAACTTACACATTCTAGGTGGTCCTTTAGCTAATGGGGCTTGTCCTGAAACAAGACGTTATGAACTGGATAAACAAAGGACTATTCACTGAGGGAACTTATGAGAAACTTCTATGTGTACAGCAGAAAACCAGTAAGTGGAACTGACAAATGCAGCAGGAGTAGTTCAATCTCCATGTGATTTTAGAAATGAATGACATAAAAAGAATAAAGTAATTACTTAAAAGAGACAGTGCAAATAAGAGAATGACAAACGGACACACAGAACATTTAAGGGCTGTGTTATCTTTTAGCTTCCAAGATGTTCCACATAATCATTTACTATTAGCTCTAATTGACTTCAGTGCAAACAAAAGCACAATGAGACTTTTCCAGACAAGTAAAATACACGTGCACTGCTGGGTATCAGCACAAAAGAGGTGTAATTACTTCAGGAAAGTTATGGCTTGGCAGCTGATGAAAAACAAGAAAAGAAGAGTTATTCCTTGCATACTTTTCTTAAGTGTCTATAGTGCAAATACCTTACACAAACAATGCCACCTATCTTAAGAGACCACCTGAGGGAGAAGGTAATTTAGTTACCATATAGAGATCAGCGCTTAACTGAAGGTCAAACTAAATTGTACCTAGAAACTGTAGCAATATTTGCAAGTTTGTTCCCATGCCAGAAAGTTGCTATTGGATGTCATCCTCACTGTGGACCTTACTACTTTTCATAATAATCACCTGCCACTGACCACTTAAATCATCATATTTCTCAGTTGAATTCTACATTAATTCCTACACTTGCCTATACTGGTAGTATTTTAATAACACAACTCAAATATCAAATTTTTATTGTTAGCCCAGTGGTATAATAGACAATAAGAACAACAACAACAAAAAGCTATACTTCTCAAAAAACAAGAGCATGGCATATATGTTTGCTCATAGTATGTACATCAATAACTGTACCATATGAGCACTTCTTAGCAGAGTTATTCTCATATTAAATTAAGTTGGTTTTGCTGACATGTAAGTATGATTCAGCTTCCATGTTACATTTGGCTAAATATTGTACAGGGAAATAACATTCTTTGCACTATAGCCTAAAAATACATATGCCAAGTAAACAATGTATCAGCATGATCTCTGTGTGTTCTGAAATACAAATGGTAGATATTGGTGTTAAAGGCAACAAAAGTAGCAAAGAAGTTTATCAACAAGAGCATTAATTGCAAATCACTGAAGTTTACAAATAAATTAGTTTTCAGAGTCAAAACCAAGTACTTGCAGCAATTTTAGAGGCTCCAGCATATATTTTGGAAACACAGCATTTTAACATTTAAAAACAAATGTATATTTATTTTTTGCAATTTTTCTACTCCAGTTTTACATTTTGACTCCCAACACTCTGAACAGGATATTGATGCATACGAACCTAGGACTGTATTTAAATAATTTCAAGCATATTAATTGATTCATTCTCCTAAAGAAGAAATCTGACGATAGCAAGATATAAAAGTTGAGTCATAAATACTTATTGACTGTTAAGAATACCTCATTGGCCCCATGTTAAGGTTTAAGCAGTGCACAAATGCCCTTTGCGTGAACTCGGTGACGTCTCAGAGGATATAATCTATGGTACAGAGCTGCAACTGAATTGTGAGTAGTAGGACAAGTAACTGGATAATGAAATTTGATCACAAAGAACTCCCTGAAAGACAAAACTTTGTCTCTAGTATTCTCTTAATAAATTATTTTGTCTGTTCTTTCCCCAGCCACACGTTTGCTCTCTGTCAAGTCACTGACTGCAGCATGGCCGCTGCAGCTATGTGTGGGATGTCTTGGCAGGGTACGAGAGGTACACAGCGGTTTAGTGTTCTTCCAAGTGTGAAGATGAACTTACTGCAGCTAGAGAGTGACAAACAAAGGCTCGTACGTAGTTTCCTATCATAACAGTACAAGGAACACAGTATGTGGTTCTTGCAGCCCAGCCATGTCACTGCCTTGTGTTGAATAGAACCTGCTGCTACACAGAGTAACATTCAGGCTCTTGAATGTTAAACAGGATGAAGAAAGACCGAAGTGAGCTGCAAATGCCAGTTTTACATTAGTTTTGCATTACTTCTGACTACTTCTCTGTGTTTTGGAAATGCCTGATGTTACCACGCCACTGTGCCTCAGCAGAGGAAAAGCACAGGGCATCCCTAGGCAACTAGCACACCGATCCCAGCACCACCGTGAAACAGGTGGATACAGAATGCGATCTATAACAACAAAAATCGATACAGTTTGACTGCATCAGTATCCAGGTTAAGGAATATTTATCGTTCTGTAGCAATGCTTCTAATTGCAGCCTATTTTATTTCTTAAACAAACAGGGAACCTACTTGCTCAGGAGTCTTCATTAATCTAGATACAGTGTTTTTTAAACAGTTATGGAAAAGCTCTGCACCTGTAGTCACACACTGTATTCATATGTGCTTGTCTATCAAAAACAGAGAAAAATCACAAGAAACTATTTCAAATTGCATTCCATTATGGGAATAACTTGGTTGTGGGTGGATTGGTGTCTGAAACTGAAACAATTCGCGATATAGCATTCTATGGCATTGTGATAGAAAATGAAATAATGACATATCTTAAAAAGTAATTTTTAATGATTTCTGCCTTGTTTAAAGTGTTATTTCAGAGTTCCTTTTGGGGAACATATGGGAAAGAGCTGGCAGATCTTTTATTTATTTCACCAGTCTCTCTGTGTAATAATATAGATTAACTGTTAAGACAAGGTACTGAAAAAATAACAAAAACTGATACACAAAATCTGGTGGCTCAAGGAGGTAGCCCAGCAACTTGCACTGCACTCCTTGTTGCTGCACTGCCCCGTGGTATACGTTTAAACATATCATTTCACATCTTTCAAGCAGAGTTAAAATTATTTCTTAAATGACCTATCTAAATCCCTGTCACTGAAAGGCCTTTCTGGAAGGGATCTCAGTTATCCACAGTGCTGTAGAATTGCTGTGAGGATCCTGAGGGAGAATAGGGAATCAGAATACCCAGGCCTTCAAAAGACCAGGCCAGGGACCTTCTGCTCCAGCACTTACTGCAATTAATAGAAGCCTTACCACTGATTTCAGGGAGCCTTCAAGTTACACACAATTGGTAAAATTCCAGATGTCTTCACTCCCATTACTTAAGCGTGGTCACGACTCAGTTCAAACATCCTGTGGACTAACACCATCAAGACAGAACCTCACCACAAATTACAAGAGTTAAGAGCGAAAATAAGCATAATCTTCTCATTGATTACCGATACTAAAGTTTTTATTCTCTGAGAAAAACTGTACTATTTTTGAGACACATCAGTCCCAGTAATCTTCAACTCGAGAGATATTTTTTGGAAGTGAAATTTCCTTATATCAAGTGCAATAGTACAGTAAAGAATCACACCAACACCTCTGAACAAAGACATGAGGAAATAATATAGCCCAAACTAACTTTTATTTAGCTTATCTTATGCATTATAAAAACAGTCATGAAGCTGCTAGCTGAGATTTTTGTGTAGTCTGCAACATTTGTAAGAAGTTTAACATTATTGTAGATGGGCCCCGTTTCATTTTTTTTCTGTTCAGGCAGTTCACCATTTCTCCCAAGACTGAATTAATTTGAATGCCATCTTCTCATCTTGGCTGGATCCTCAGTCACTGATCAGTGCATTATAATGCAAGACAGATTCTAACTGTGATTATATAACCCTGTCCTACACTTGGGACAAAGACAATAATGAGAACAGAAAATCTATCTACTGTATTCTCCTGACTCTGCCAGTTTTTTCCTAATGGTCAGTTATGCAAGTGTCCCATGGGAATCTTTCATAGTAATTTTGCTACAGTGAACACACTCGGCTCAAAAGATTTTTTTTTTTTCCCCGAGGAATCATAAAAATGAGAGATGACAAATTGTTGCTAGGTCACCTCGCCCTTTCTTCTACTGTATTCTACACTTAAGAGTATGTTCTATGCAGTTTTATTTAGTAGTCTGTCTCTGAAAGAATTTCAGTGGTGTAAATCACTGAAATCCCATGGGAGGGAAGTAGATGGAAAATTATTTCATTCAGATAATGATCTAGTTTATTCTCTTTGATAAAACAAAACATTCACATAAATATGTAGGGCTGTACTTTTGCATGGCATTTATAATCAGAAAGACACAGGATGTAGCTTTGGTCCTCCTTACACTAGTACAATTCACAATTGTGCTGGATTTATCAAGAGTAAGCAATAATGTTATTATTATTTCATTCATATTATTGCTATTAATATTAAGAAAATAGTAATATTAAAAGTAACATGAGTGCTAAACTAAGAGCACCAACAGAAACAGCTGCAAAATTAGATCAGTGCCAACCACGAAGTAAATTTGAACAGTTAAAGACGTGCTTTATTAACTCCTCCAAAAGGCATCCTGAGATGAAAAAAAAAATCTGTTTCATCACGGCAAGGGAAGGCTCTATCCTGAGTTACTGAGTTATACTTCAGCTTCAGAAGGAGAGAAAGACCAAGTCAGAGAGTGTCTCTGCTGAACTCAGGGTGTTCCCTCTATGCCAGGTATGGAGTCCAGGCTGCTCTACATAATACATATAAACTTCGGAGAATATAAATTACAGTAACCTGAAAAGCCTGTGCTGGAACTGTACATGCTTCATATAAATAGCAGTTCTAGCGGGTGCATTCAAACCAAAAGAGCCTCTAGAGTCTCCACAGCAACACGTCCATCAAAAAGTATGCTTGCATTGTACCCTCACAATTAAATTATCATTTTTAAATGAACCTTAGAGATACTTCAGAAGAGACCTAGGCATAGAAGGCCCTTCCATTAAATACTGTGAATTTATATTAACCAATTTTGTCACAAAAGGACTTCTAGTGACAAGTAACGAATGTTTTAAAAAAACTCCTTCATTTTCTGCTCCACTTTTTGTTTCCCTTCTTGGCACAACACTGAAATCAGTAATACACAAAACCTTGTTTCCAAACTGCCTTTGTGTCAAAACTGAAAAACACAACTTTGGAACTCAACTTTTAAAAACTCAAAAAATTTAAACTCACCTTTTATTAATCATTTATCTACTTGAACTGGTATTGACTTATTTTTGCATAAAAATAAGGCTGGAATTTACATGAGTTGCTAAAATTTCAACACCACTTTTAAAGCAGAAACTGCTCAGTACAGACCACAAAAAATGTTTTCAAAATGTTGATTGCATACATAGATATTAGGATGGGCTATTTATGCAGTGTCAATGGAACAATATTAAAAATCTGAAAATATACCATTGGAGATAAATGCACTAAGGGCCTGCTTAGCAGGATTTCTGCACCAAAAAAGTTGCTAAAACTAGTCTGAATAATTAGTTATTATCTTTTTCCATCGGCAAAGATTTGCAAATCTCAAATGAAATCAAACATTGAAACTGTTAACTCACAGGAGAAATTCTGAGCAAAAGCTTACCAAGGCTGTCCATATTTTAAACATCTCAGGCCTAATGTGGTACACGTATTTGCTGATGGCTCTGGAAAAAACAACTGCCAATTGAGCACTGATTTGGAACTAAATGATACACTGAGATACACCCATATGGACATCAGCTGCTTCTGTCACAAGAGAATTAACCATTAAAAGAAAAAAACTTGGTTACCACACTGAGAAAGCAATAGAGCTCAGATGAAACACAATACCCATATGGACATCAGCTGCTTCTGTCACAAGAGAATTAACCATTAAAAGAAAAAAACTTGGTTACCTACTTGGGCATTGTGAAATTTAATAACTCACGTTTGTAAATATTCTTAAGATGTGGGGGATGAAAACTGCCATATACCTAAAACCAGACCAAAACAACAACAAATTTCTTCAATTGCTAGGCATAAAAGCTGAGGTTGCAACATTGTTTCTATTTAAACAGTAATTGCCATTAGTGATATAAAAGCTACTTCACCAAAAAACCTGAAAATCTATTTGGCTTATTATAATTGTAACTCCATACAAAGTTGTATGGTTTTTCTCTGAGATCTGCAAACTACAGCAAGCAAAAGAAGTTCAGTATTTGGTGGCTGTAATTTCCTTGCAACTGCGCTAGCTCTGAATGGCACCAGTCAGGATCAGGGCTTCCCCAGCACCGTGCAATCTGTGAAGGGCTGACAGTCCTCTGAAGGAAGGCACACTAACGGGAAGAAAAGGCAAAGGAAGCGGCTTGTAATAGAAGTGCAGTATATACATAAGTGCATACTCCCAAATAATTTAAATGTTTCTTTTCTGAAGAGCAAAACCTGGCTAGAACAAATGTATCCAATACCGACAGACTCAATAGCTTACGTCATAGCACAGGGGATCTTTGGGAAAAATCTGAAGAACGGACAGAAACCTTGGTTACTTCCTGCTCCCACCCCCAAGTAGGATATTGATTCATTTGTCCTCTTGTTTAAAACAATTTCCCTAAATCTTCCTTTGAAACAACTGCTACATATTCTGTGCAGTCTCTCTTAATTTGATATTCAGCACAAACAACTTTACTTTGCTTCCAAAATGTCAGTGGGCTGCAGATGCTGTACTGAAAATTGTCACTGTGCTATCAGAGCTGTCAGGGGTCAAGCTGGACATGTTGGCAGCTAGCTGGAAACAGCTGGAATTTCTGGCATATTCAGAGAATACTCTTGTGAATAAAATGGTATCAATACCTATTGATTCAAGATATGAAGAGATCTCAGAAGATCCATAACCATTCATGGCAATTTCCTAGACAAGCTATTCCTCTAAATCCCTTCATCCTTGTTTTTCTCCCTCATAGTCTACTATATCATCAAATATTCAGCTGCCTGGAACTATGCCGGCAGGGTGGGCACCTGCTCACCGAGACCCAGAGCTCTGCTGTTCACTACGTATCCTTCAAAACAGAAAGCATTTGCTGGAGAAAGCATCCAGGTGTCACAAGCAGAA
>NW_010097575.1:0-11053 GCF_000699245.1 Pterocles gutturalis
ATGCTAAGGCACATAGAAAATAAGGAGGTTAGAGGTGACAGCCAACATGGCTTCACTAAGGGCAAATCATGCCTGAACAAATTGGGTGGTCTTCTACGACGGCGTCAGAGCATTGGGGGACAGAGGAACTGACAACATCTACCTGGGCTTGTGCGAAGCCTTTGACACTGTCCCACATGACATCCTTGTCTGTAAATTGGGGAGACATGGATTTGATAGAAGGCCTGCTCAGTGCATAAGGAACTGGCTGGATAGTAGCACTCAAAGAGGTATGATCAACAGCTCAATGTCCAAGTGGAGATCAGTGATGAGTGGCTTTCTTCAGCAGTTGGTATTGGGACCAGTGTGGTTTAACATATTTATCGGTGACATGGAAAGTGGGATTGAGTGCACCATCAGCATGTTTGCCAATGACACCAAGCTGGGTGGTGTGGTCAACACACTGGAGGGAAGGGATGCCATCCAGAGGGACCTTGACAGGCTGGACAAGTGGGCCTCTGCAAACCTCACGAAGTTCAACAAAGCCAAGTGCAAGGTTCTGCACATAGGTTGGGGCAATCCAAGCAGAAATACAGGTTGGAAGGAGAACGGATTGAGAACAGCTCTGAAGAGAAGGACTTGGGGGTGCTGTCTGATGAGAAGCTCAACATGAACCGGCAGTGTGCACTAGCAGCCCAGAAAACCAACTGCGTCCTGGGCTGCATCAAAAGAAGAGTGACCAACAGGTCAAGGGCGTGATTCTCCCCTTCTACTCTGCTCTCATGAGACCCCACCTGGAGTACTGCGTTCAGCTGTGGGGCCCCCAACATAAAAAGACATGGACCTGTTGGAGCGAGTCCAGAGGAGAGCCACGAAAATGGTCAGAGGGCGGGAGCACCTCCCCTATGAGGACAGGCTGAGAGAGTTGGTGTTGTTCAGCCTGGAGAAAAGGTGGCTCCAAGGAGACCTAATAGCAGCCTACAAGTACTTAAAGAGGGCCTGCAGGAGAGATGGGGAAACACTCTTTGTCAGGGAGTGTAGTGACAGGACAAGGGGTAATGGATTTTAACTGGAAGAAGGCAGATTTAGACTAGACATTAGGAAGAAATTCTTTACTGTGAGGGTGGTGAGGCAGTGGCACAGGTCACCCAGAGCAGTTGCCCCAACCCTGGAGGTGTTCAAGGCCAGGCTGGATGAGGCTTTGAGCAACCTGTTCTAGTGGGACATGGCAGGAGGGGTGGGAACTAGATGATCTCTAAAGTCCCTTCCAACCCAAACCATTCTATGATTCTATGAATGTGCCTTCAACTCCTGCTTCCAGATACTTTTTAAAAATATTAAAGAGCTTTGGCTCTCCACTTGAGCCCTGCAGAACCATCATCAATTCTTTCTTGATTTTTCCATCCATTTTTATTTTGTCTTGGTGTACTTTTATCTAGTTGCTTTCTTGCTTGATTTAAAAAAAAAAAAATTGAGCATTTGTGAAAGACTTTCAAATTAAAGACAAACTTACATAAGAGAATTCTGAATCTTTGGGATATAATTTCAAGAAAAGGTATTTGAATGCTCAAAAAACTGTAATTATTCTACCCAAAAACCTGTTTAAATTAGTAGTCCACTTACAATACCTGGTATGTATGCAGAAAATGAAGAAAACAATGGAGTTTGAGTTCATGCTTCTGCGCCAAAAAAGGATCAAATATACCCGACAAATGCATCTCTAAAAATGGTCTGAAAGACTGCCAGCAATGGATAATCCATAATATCCCGCAAGCAATGTATTCCCTCAAACCCCTGTTTCACTGTCCTTACCATTGGAAATTTTTTTTGTTGATTTCTACCTTAACCTTTTATTCCTTTTCGCAATCTGAGCTCATCAGCACTGTCCTCTCCACAGAAGGGAGAAGAAGTCATTATTTTCCTTTCAGTAAGCACCTTTCTAACTATATAAATAATTGATTCTCAGTGCTTTCCCAACCTTTTCTTTAAGATAAACATTTACAGGCCTTTCAGTTTTTTTCTTTTCTGGGTTCAGCTCAATTTAACTATAATTCTCCTTAAGTACCCAAAACCAGATGTTTCTCTGGTAAATGCTCAGGTGTACTACTGAAGAAGCAATACGGTTACCCACTCATGTTTCTCTTGGTATCGGTTAAAATCCCAACAATTTCTTAAAGGCGCCCACCCTGAACTTGCAGAGTTCCTATGTGAATGTGTTAGCTTGTCCTCTCTTGAGTTTCATTCCCTTTTTTTCCACAGACCATCTTTATAATCTTTTTCTCCTACAGTTAGCCACCTCCGATTGTGAATAAGAAAAACTTTTTTATTTTCGTGAAATATGAGCTTCCCTAGACTCCTTAAGAAACTACAATAGATATGTATCCCCATTTCAACAGTGAATTTGTGGTAACAGATTCTCTAAATGCTGCTACTTACTACTGCAATATTTTCAATCAAGATACTGTTTTCCTAACTTCCCTTTTAGGGTACCATGGAGGTAGCTGGACTACCACCCGGCAAGCCTAGGCTGGCGGTATTTGCTATATCTCCCCTATGGAAACTGCTTGTCACCTTGCTATAATTTCTTTTGACTTCTTCTTTCGTTCTCAATAAATCCAGGTTAGTAATTATTCTTTTCCTTGCTTTTTTTTCAAATGCTCAGAGTTATGGGAACTGAGGTAGCTTGTTGTTCGACACTTCCTGGATCTCTCCTCTCCCAGTTTATGTGTAAAAAGTAATACTAGGCACTACACTTGCCATTTTCTAGCACTCCTGTTCCACAGCTGTCCTAGATCATTTCTCAAAGGCAACTTCCAACCATTCTGAAATTGCTTCAGTCAGGTCACTAAGCACACTATTATGAAGTTTATCAGACCAAACAATTTGAAAACAACTAATTCATCTAAGTGCTCTCTAATCTGTTCTTTCTGCAGTTCAGACTGAACCTTTTGTCACTGGTAATTAACTATGTTAACCATCTGCTCCTGACTGACCTTTTTGTGAAGACTGAATGCAGCAAGGCATGTATATCATTTGATGGTCTTCAGTTTGGGAATGGAAAGTGTTTCCTTTTCCCTTCAACTTCCTTTTACTAATAATAGACTCATGGATCTCACAATTAACTTATTTTAAAATGCTTTATTTTAGCTATAATATTTCTTGCTACTTAACTCATTCTATGCCTTGTCTTTCTGGATTTGTTGCTACGTATTCACACAACATTTCTCTTCCATCAGACTATCAACTAGATGATAACCAAGTTTACATTTTGTATTCAGTCCTTTCTTGAAGTCAGTAAAGCTGCCATGACTTGGCCTTATTTACTCCACCTATCTGTCCTGCAGCAGCTCTCTGTAGCTTCTTTTTTCATCAGGCTTTCCTTCCATGTGAACTTAAATAACAATGCTGAGAGTTCATTGAAATGTGCTTTCTGGAAGTTCATGACCTTTATTTTGCTTTCTCCCTTCTTCCCTTCCCAAGGATCATAAAAATCTTATTTCAGTTTCACTCACCTTCAGTTCACAGCCTCAGGCGGTTCTAGATTTGATTGCTGTCTCTCTCTACTTGGTGACTCCATCTTTTTTGCAAAAGAAAGCTTTTGCCTGTCCATTCCTATATTTTGTCGGACAGCCCAGGTCTCTGCTTGGATTTGTTAAGATCTTCCACTGAACACTAAGTTTTTCATTTGGTGCTTTCTACATTTTGGTTTGAGTTTGTTATCTGATAAAAGATTTTTGTGTAAACAGACAAAAAAAAAAAAATTCAGACTTCTACCACGTATGTCCATGCCCTTTATCATAGACTTTCCACAAGTCTAACTGCATATGTACTGAACACCTCAGGACAAGCATATTGTGTTCTTCATGTTCAAGATCACACTTTTCCTTTTTCCTGAACAAGCTATACACTTGTATATTAGGATTCCAGTAATAAGTTAATTCCACAAAACCTGTTACACTAGTTAAATTACGTTCCTGATTGTGTATTAAGATTTACAGCTTCCTCCTGTTTATAGTCCACAGTTTCATTTACGTGCTGACATGCAAGATGTTATTTTTATTACCGTTCATGAATAAACTAAGTTTTGTCATCTTGTCTAGAAGACTGTTTACGATCCATGGTTTTTTCTCTGAGATAGCCAGTCAAAGTGCAGACATGCTTCCTCCCTCATTTTAAGTAAATTCACTCTTGTCCAATACCCCATGAAACACCACTGCAAAGCATTTTATACTTATCTTTGGAAAATGTCAGTGCAGTCAGCACTATTCTGAGTTCAAACTACATGGGGTTTGAGGGATTTTTTTTTGTGCTTTTCTTTTTTAAACAAAGCCAGGAGAACAGAAAGGAATACCTATGTTCACCTGTCAAGTGAACATTTAACCTTATTTCTCTATTCAGTTATGAGAAAGTGCCCAGAAGCTCATTTCTCTTTTGCTAAAGGCAGTAAAATTTGATAGTAATCTTCCACTTTGCTTGGATTGTTCCATAGTTGCCTATTTCAAGACTTGTTAACCATTCTTTGAAGAAGCTGGTTACCAAGATTGTTGCATACAGCACTCTAGACTGGGTAGGACCCCGACATAACAATCTGCACGATTCTTTTCTGAGTGATCCTCTTCAGCCATTTAAATCCATTTTTTCACTAGGGGCTCAGCCTCTGCTCCCAGCACTGGATCTGAGCAAATTACTTATTGTACCTTCATCATTTTTAAGAAAGGACCCTGAAGAAGTCAAGTAGTGAGCAGAAGAGTATCTAAGTACTATTCTTTCTATATGGTGACAACAATGAAACCCCACTGCATCAAAGACTGTCAACTATTCACCTGCACAGCTGATAGCACTTCTCCTACCTGATGGCTACCTAGATCCCAGTGACAGGAGGGAGAGATGATAGGCACATCATGAACCAGTAGCAGATGAGGAAACCAAGATATTCACAAGAAAAGCAGTTGGGACTGCAGGAAACAAGATTAAAATATCAGGTATTGCATATGATTACCATAAATCAGACGTAAGGCATATATCAAATCAACAAATATCTCAAGGCCTTGCAGAATCCCTAAAGCACAGGAAAGATGTCAATGCCTGCATTACTTAGGTGATTAAAGTATTTAATTATGATGACAGGGTTGACAATGAAGAATAAGAAAAAGAAGCAAACTACTTCAGAAAACACTGAGTGCTGTAAAATTTCCATACACAAATTCAAATTATAAAATCTCAACTCCTCTGACAGATCTAGAGAAGTACAGAAGAATTGTTTACTATGAAATGCTTACACATTTAACTAAAACCCAAACATATCAATGCTTCCTGGAACAAATGAACGTTAAGTCACTTCTTAGTGTATCCCTTTCTAGCTTATCTAGTCTGAAGAAAACTAAACTTCTAGTTTGGTACCTGTGACTCTTGAATGCAGCCTGTTTTTTCTGAATTCCTTTTTTAACGTGGTTTACATGTTGTGTTAGGCCAAACAGTACCTGGACAATACAGGCTCAGTAGCCGACAAATTCTAAAACTGAAAGGCTGGCTTTTTCACATAAAACTTTTAAAGGCAGTTCATTCTCAAGAGCAAGCAATAACAGATGTTACCAACGATAGGAAAAGAAATCTTGTGTCCAAGAGAGAGCAGGCATAGCTCTGTGACAAAATCCAGCTCATATGTGTACCATCAAATCTAGACAACTGAGTTTTAAGAGAGTGTTTACAGAAGTCTGATGAACTGTTTTATGTGTTGCTCTCTGTGCTTTATTCCTTCTCCCCAGGCCAAGACATTACCCCTAGAAGGCCTGTGAAAGAAAAGGATTAAAAAATCTCTTTTGCTTTTTACAAACACTGAGTAATTTATTCTGTTCTCATGCATTATTAGTTGCATTGCTAACTGGTTTCTCTAGTGAAAAAATCAGGGTGGAGCTCAAACAAAAGGAGAAGCAATGGTCAGCCTGCATGAAAAAAGTCCATGGCAGAGCCAACAAAGTGTAAACAGAGGTAGGAGGCGTTTCCTGTAATGGACTTGATGGCAATAAATATCAGGTCTAACTCCCTGTGCTGACATGTGAGGCTCGCCTGGACCTTACACAATCAACATATGGGACAAAATTGGTCTTATCTATTTTCAGTAAATAAAGAACATCAGGCTTTGTAACATAAGCTGACTGCATCAGTGCTAAACTTCACGTGCAGTAATTATCAGATTAATTAACAGATGTAACAGACAGTGGCATGTACCCTAGATAATTACTGGGGAAGACAAGGGTAGGGGTTGGAGTCTTTCATCCACTGAAATGGAGCAAGAGACAGTGCCTACCCTCATGTTTCTTTAATAGGAGAGTTGCAACATTCTAGAAATGTAATTCACAATTTTTAAATGGGCTGTAAACATGCCTTTTCAAAACAAGTGAGCTTCTTAAACTTTTTATCTGAAAATAAAATGATTTAAAACAGTAACTGCAGCATATTTCATAAGATGTCTCAAGTAAATAAAACCTTACTCTAAGAAGAGGTTTTAGAATTTTAGAATTAGCAGGCACTCTACTATGGCCTACAATTTGCGTGACAGGTCTTCTCATGTAAGTGGAGAAATAAACCATTTTCCAATAAGACATCAAATTACTGTTGCAATGGCATTTTGCTTTCTAAAGAATTTCCTCACCAAAAGAGTAACAGAAGGGGAATAACAACCAAATCACAATGCTCTCGTGATTTGTAAATGCAGCATATATGCTTAAGCCCTCATTCTGGGCACAGCTGTGAGGTCTGTTCTCTCAAGTGTCTCACCTGACATCAAGCTTCTCAGTATCTCAGTATCAGCTACTTGCAGATTCCCACAAATCTGTTTCTTAGCCTTGTCTTACAATTTCACCCTGAATTACGAAGATAGAAGTCCAAAGGCACAGACGAATCTATCACTGGTGGTACCCCGAGTCCTCAGCAAAGGACCACTGGAAATATGGCTGGTAATCAGACTTTGCTATGTTCCTGCCTTTCAACAGAAGGAAGAAGACGGTGAAGAACAATGATACTTAAAAAGAAAATAATTTCTGAGTGTGGCTTTAGCTCCAGATTCATCCTCTCTGACTAAGTGCTTAACGAAGTCACTAAATCATCCTAGCCTTCTGGAGTCAATATAGAAAAACAGCAGTCAGAATCACCTGCTAGATTAAAGAGGTACCCAAAGGCAACAAGCCACCTACTGTCAGCACCTCAGGCAAGAGGGAACTGATTGGGCCAAAATCACTTACTACTTATGTCAAGAAAGGAACACACTCCATTCAGTTCATTAACCAGTGATCTACACATTGATGAAATTAAGCATATTCTTATAGGCTTTCTTCAACTGCCACCAGAAACAGCTAAGACAAACAATTTACTGATATTATGACTACTTCACTTACACTTATGGGATGGACATGGACTAAGGTTATTGGAAAGACAAAGGAACATTTTGTGCATTTGCAGGCACTGTTCAATTGGGTGTGCCTCTATTAAATTGCTTCTCACTATGAAAACCTGGAATTTTACATTGGCTTTTCCAATGAGACTCTGCCTTTGGTTTGGCTATAATATGTGCTCTACCATTTCAATAAATTAAATTCCCACTCAGAGCTTTCAAATTATCTTTTTATTATTAAAATTTTAAAATGAAGCTATTTGACCTTAACAGTAGATTCCATATTATGTATACAGTAAGTGGAATACATGAGGACTCCTTTGGAGTCATGTGTGCTTGCTATGCGCAATACCTAAAACAAGTAGATTAGAATAACAGTGAACTCAAAGGAGCATTCAATGTAGATTGTGTCCTGACACTATTATTTCCATTCAAATAAGTCTTTTGGGGAAAATTCAGTGCAAGCAGAATTAAATTAGAAAGCTATTTCAAGGGAAAGAAACTAAACTTTTTAAAACTGCAATGCCACAACAGATATAGTCAGCTGACACCTTAAAATTAGGAAAAACTGTAATTTCAGAGCCTTGGTAACCTGCATATAGAAACCATTTTCTCACATTTGCTTTTTGGGAACTGCAATCAGCAGAATTCTTGAATACAGTTAGTGTAACCTTGGAAATGTCTCTGGGTGTTAATTATTATAAAGAGCAATTGCAAAAAGGACAAAGAATTGTGAATACGTATTTCTCTCAGAAAGATGTCCTTAATCTTTTTACTTGAGCTGAATTTCATATGAACTTCCTTCCAGTCTTTCTTTGCACTTGACAAAGAAGGAAATTATCCTTTCTGACCTCCATTGTAGGTACTTAAAAAGGAGATAAAAGAGTTTTGCCAATATGGCTACTCATTCTCCCAACCAAAATGTACCACTTCCTTCCCCAGGTCTTGCTACACCCCTCAGAGGAAGCACTGTGGCTAGTCTCATGCAACATTGCCATCCAGTGATGAAGTATTTTCATTACATTATGAGCGTATTAGACAATGCTTTACAGAAAGAAAACTAGCCAGGTTTGCTGCTTTAGTCACTCATGACTAACCACCAAGATAAGGGATTACAGGAAAATGGGAAGTGTCCCTTTAAAAACAGATATTTTTTTGCATGTATACTTCATATCATTCACCACAAAGAAACTGTGTTCTGTAAACAAAAGTGTGTGTTCACACTGTAAAAAGCTTCAGCTGCATCTGTTGCATCATGCATGCAAGTAAACCTCATCAGAGCAGCGGAAGAAATGGCACAGGTTTAAAACAAACAGCCATAACTTGCACTAGTATTTTTGCAACGGAGAAGAAAAGAGAAAGCATGATCTTAAGAATCAGAAATGCAATTAAAAAAGAAACAATCATTGCTATTGAACTAAAACAATTGCTAGAGAACAGAGAAGCAAGTAATCCATTGCTTTTTTTTTTTTTTTACTACAAAAGAATCTGTATGGTAAAGTTCACAAACTGATATTATTAGGTCACTGTGCAGAGAAAAAAAAAAAGTTACATTCATTTTTTTCCCTTCTAAATAAGTTACCAGAATCGAGTATCAGTAATCCATATCAATAACCTGTCAAGCCTGCAAATACACTTGTTACATATGTGTGCAAGAATGCACACAAAAATGATAACAAACATATGGAGTGCTTACATACAGTACAAAACTCATATCAAAAATCAGTGAGAAAGATGTGCACAGTCATAGACCTTAAAAAAAAAACCAAAAACAAAAATAAAACAAACAAACAATAAAAGCTACCGCAAAACCAAAACCAAAGCATTGGAGTTTTTCTGTGATCTGGTAAGGAGACTAGGCTCATGTCTGTCAGCATCTCACTAACAGTGGACGAATTTCAGCTAATTTTGATAAAAAGACAAAATTCAGAAATAATCAAGCTCCTGCAAATGAAAATCAGAGATCTTCTGAAGGAAAGACATGCCTTTCCTATCACTATATGTTTTTGTTTCTGGACAGGCAACCAGCTAGAATACCAGCATGGACCAGTTGTAAGCATCTCCTTACCCACTGAGCAGAGCAGGGCTAAATGCAGCATAGGGAGAGAAGCGCTGTGGTCAGGGTAAGCTTAGGAGAGAAATCCTCAGGTTACTCCCACTCTCAGATCAGCTGATCAGAGCTGTGTAAAATGCAGATGTTAAGAAAGAAAGAACAATCTCTTATTAAATTCTAGATAAGGTGCAAGAGTCAGGCATGGAGAAATGGATCAGTTGAAGTTACAGAGCCTTCTAGGGGTGGAAATGGAAAGCTTCTTTCATCGTCTGATACCAAGAAGCTGTTTACACCAGAAGATCTTGATGTTCCCTGGCTGTGCCTTCAAACATTGCTTGTTCAGCTTCTCATTGAACAAAGTTACAGTTTTTTCTCTGTCAGTCAAGAAGTCAAAACCAATTTTCAAAACTCAGTGCTTAATATGCACATTTTAACTCATCAAATGCCAAAGTAATTTAAAAAAAAAAAAAAAATAAAATAAAAAAAAAAAAAAAGCTGCCGTGGTGTACTTGCAAAGGGTATTTTTTATTAATTGTATATACTGAAAAGCACGTGGAAATATATATACTTAAAGCAAGTGGGGAGCCTGCCATGCACCCTTGCAATGTAAGGATATCACAAGCAGCTCTTAGAAGCTTGATATCTTATGTCAAAACCATGGTGAATTTAAGTCAAGCTGTGGGTAATAACATGGTTAGAACATAAGGTGCTCTTGCTGGATGGGCATCTTGCTGCTTTTACAATTATAACAGCACATTACTACAGTAATTCAAATGGATTAATTAGAGACTGGAAGCCACAGAGCTAACACTGAGAATGAGCACGTGCCTGCAGCAGACCAAATTTGCCTTGACTACGCAGCACTACAGGCAGCCTGAACAGCACAACTTGTGAAAAAAATATTTAGAAAGGGAAGTTCCTCAAAAGCTTTCCTGTGTCCATTCTGCAGGATGAAATATGGGCCACGTAAAGGTAACACAGCAGCTTGCTTGCGAGCTCTGGAGTGATTCTGGCTATTGTCAAACCTGGAGGGAAAGCATCTGTCTGCTGCTGCTTTGCCTTTGACAACTATGGCAATATTAGGATGCTTTTTTTGCCCACCTCAGGGCACAGGAAAGTCAGAAGATTCATATTTGCTCATTTTACTGCAACTGAAGTTCTTTGCTGATCTGGCCACATTTTGATCCTCTATCTACAGCAGCTTTTGTGTATGCCCAGGCACTGCTGTTTCTGCTGGAAGAAGAGACGCTACCAAAGATTATGGTCACTAATGTTACTAAATTAACTTCAGATGGAGACATTTCTGCTCTTTGCTGAGCAGAAGCTAAACAGGAAAACAAATCACCATGGGTATAATTATTAGGTTATTTGTACATACAATTATGAAGTTTGTTCAGGCAGGCATGTGTTCTGAAGGAACAATTTGTGGACTTAACCAGCAAGCTGATTTGTGGAAGAGTAAACTTTTTTGTTTGTGATGTTTGGAAGCAGTGTTACAGTGGGACTGACATGGGCCCATGCCGGGCACAGCACTTCTGCCTTTGTCTTCTCAGCTTTGCTCTGCCAGCTTAAAACCAACAAGGGATAGAGGTTGACAATGGAAAAAATCCAAAATAGTGTGCTGTAGGGAA
>NW_010097575.1:11084-21481 GCF_000699245.1 Pterocles gutturalis
AAGCTTTTATTTGTTTGAAAGATGGTGAAGAATTCCTCTCAAGGAATTCTCTAAGCAAAAAATCCCTTTGAGTCAATACATCTCACATACACATCCCAGGGGGAGAGACATTTTGTCTCAAGTTCAAGGTCACTAAAATCCTCTGAAGGTAAATTTTGAATGGGACTCTGACAATGGCAGATACTAAAGTGTAGAGCAACAGTAAATAACAGTCTTAGTTGACCAATCAGGTATACTATGTATTCTTTTGGTGTAACACAAAGGCACTATACAGCTGGACTAGCAAGTCTCTGTACCTGCCAATGTTCCTTGTCCTAGCAGACGGCCTTCTAGAAGGAATTAAGACATGTCTATTATGTCAGTGTTGCCATTTAAATCTTAACCACAAATTTACTTTCCACAATTCACAGATTAATTACACTTAATGCAAGGTGCTAGGCACGCTCCTGCCACTGACAGATAGGATAATGTTGGAAAAGCAGCAAGACAGCTATTTAAACAGTCCTGCAACAAGGACTCTGTTTCTTAATTCTTCTCATGATTTTACAGGCTGCTGATACTCAGCTTAAGCATTTTGACATATGTCCAGGGTTAAGCTGAGACAGAGTTAACTTTCCTCATAATAGCTAGCAAGAGGCTGTGTTTTGGATTTGTGCTAGGAAGAAAGCTCATAACATACTGATGTTTAGAGTTGGTGCCAGGAGAGTCAAGGTCGTTTCAGCTTCTCTGCTGTGCCAGTGTCTGCAGGTGCAGGAGAAGCTGTGAGGGAGCACTGTCCAATTGCTAGCTTGGGATTTGATCTTAGATTATGAATTGAGACCCAAAATGGCCAATAATCTATTCCATAACATGCACATCATGCCCAGCATATAGGTGAGGGCCCTCCGGAAGCCTGTCCTTTTTGGTTCCAGATCCCTTCTTGCTTTGGGTCAGGTCTTTTTCCAGGTTGGCCCTCTCAGAGTGGTCCCTCTCACCAGGTTGTCTCCCTCCCTCAGTCAGTTCTCGGTCTGGGATGCTCGGGATATTATCTCCATTCCATGAGTGCAGTTTTGGGACTCTCCCTGCTCCGAGATTGTTAGCCGGCTAAGCCTTGGTCATCAGTTTGTGAGCAGTATCACATGTATCACTCATTTGTATGTTCTTATATACTATTGTATTCAATATTATTGTAGCTTAGTTATTAAATTGTTCTTATCTCAGCCCATCTCTTATCTTTACCTCTTCAGTTCTCTCTCGCACCCCCAGGAGGGGGGAGTGAGAGAGCGGTTGTGTGGGGTTGACTCCCAGCCAAGGGTAAACCCATCACAACATGACTTTAAAAAAAGAGATGACCATTAAGGAACAAATGCTCAAATACACAATAAAGCAAAAAAATGGCAGATACACCTCACTGGGTGCAAGAGGTGCAACTCACACTGCCAGGAGTGTAAGCAAGCATTTAAAAGGGAACCTAATTAAGAAAACTGGTACTTGGTCTTATTGTTTGGTCCTTGGTGCAGGGAGAAGTCAATCTAGCACAGAAGACTTGACAGCTGTATAACATAAAGGGCACCCTGCAAATTGGTGACTAGGTGCAGACTAAATTCTGCATTACACATTCAGAGAGGGCTCTGCCAGCGTTAAATCAGAGAAACAGTCAAATATAGGGAGCCTTTGAGCCCATGGACTAGTTGACTTTTGCAGACCCTACACACAGCAAATTACCCTGTGTTTCACCTACAATAAGAGAAGCGAGCTTTGCTTTTGGTGCAGTTCAATAGCATGGCCAGTTAAATACATTCCTCTTCAATGAGCAGGAGTTTACACGGGAGAAATGTGAGTGAACAATGAATATTATTTTTCCAATATTCATCTTCAACCAGCAGAGACATTTATGTGTACACTATAAGGGGGATACTTTAATTCCTTCTTATTCTCTATTTTTCTGTATGCATTTGAAAGTTCAAGAGATTATTTACAGAAAGGGCATATTCACATATGTGCCTACAGAATAAAAGCAAAAACATAAAAATAAAGATGGACTGTAATAGAGTAATCTGCAAGATAGTCATAACATGAGGAGAGGGTGTGCTAAGACAGACACACAGATGAGACAAATACACAGGATGATGTGAAAGCAGCTTTTTGTCAGGATGTATTTTAAATAACTTTAAAAATGTAACTTATCCCAAAGAAAAAATCAGAGAAGGACATCTGCCATATCCTCCTTATATACTCTGTATATACTATCTATTCAGAACACAGTTTTAGAAAGCTTTGCAATTTCTGGATAATAGTAACATCTTCCGATGGCTGTAAGCAAGGCACATTGGTACAGAACATCACAGCTTCTAAAAAACCTTGAACAGTTGCCACCCAGATGTATAGAAATTTATTATTTCAAACCTAACGGTATATCTGTACCAAACTGCTGCAACCAGATTAGGGCTTCTGTGTCCACAAAAACGTTTGTAGTCAAAGCACACATCATATGGTGCATTAAAGATACATAAGCAAAGCTCATTCAGCAAGTCAGCTAAAACTGGGGAAAAAAAAGCTCAACACTATTTCATTAAACATTTTTTTCCCTGAAAGACATTAAATTCCATCATCACATGTCCTTCCATTGCTAGAAGCAGATGCTGCAAAGCACTGATGGGAAGTCAGCAACTGTTCTTGTGCCATAGACTAAAGCTGCAATTGCTAGCTCTCTGTGGTGAAGAGACCAGACAAGAAAACAGTGACAGAAGACTGTATCTGAGGCTTTAACTACAGCCTGTGCCTATATCATCCTCACTCCTAAAGAGGAGTGACATTTTAAAAAAATAGTTTAACTGAAGCACTCGTGTACATGTGTGTAACGCTAAGAGTCCCAGTGAGCTCTTTATTGTACCACCAGTGTAAAAATGCAGCAAATAGATCCTTTCCTGAAAGCTTCCATCAGCAACTAACCAAAAATAAGGAAAGAAAAATCAAGTCTTCTTTACAGTCAGTAACTGAACTTGTTAGCTATTGTGACCTCAAAAAAATGCAAGCTATTGAATTTCATCCTGTATTACCATCCTCAAGCATTTTGGGTCATCGTTGACAACATTAAGCCTCTGAATTGTGTGATGAAGAATTTAACATAGTCTTAAGGAAGTAATTTCAGTGCTTGGTTCCAACGCATTTAACTATGTGTTCTTTATTTCTAGATATAACTTTATTGCCAGACAGTTTTTCACATTCTGCTTTTGTCTTCTTTATCTATCCAAATGGTGCTGATTTTACTTCTCAAGGACTGGGTTGCCAATGTAAGTCCTCTAGTAGCCTAAACTCTATCCCACACAGTGTCCTGTACAACAGAAAAATCCCAGTTAGCAGAACTTGCGTTAGTCAATGGCACAGCATGATTTGGCAATTATATGTTATCTCAGGTGCAAAAGCAATACAGCTATAGCTACACACTATATTAAACTGAACATAGAGGTATATCAACACTACTTCTAGCTCTGGTGATGGCTCAGACACTGCTAGTGTCAGCAGAAGTGTACATGTGGAAAGGTGATCTGTGCTACATTACACTGTGTGAGACAGGTATACCATTTAAGAAACTCTCTTTAACTCATCATACTGCTGAACAGCCCAGATCTTGGTCACAAACATGTAATTCACCATGATTTCATTTTGATTTCGGAACTCACCCACACACAAACATCAAGCATGGTCAAATATGCATGTTTAATTCTGGAGCATAGGATCTAGTTTAGGCTCTCTCTCCATATTGGAGAAGGGGGGAAGAGCTGTTTAGAAGCCTTTTCATTCTCTTGAAATCCCAAGCACACCACTGCTTTTTTATTAGTTATAGTAAAAGTGACCTCTGCCAAATGGAAAATCTCCCCCTGCAAACAGAGTTCTTACCCTCCCATCTCCCATTTAGGGATGTATTGCTGAAACATTAACCAGCAACTGTTACAAAAGATCAGAAGCCTTGATGAATTGTTTGATGCTCTCTAATCACATAGGTTATCACAATGGGCAGGCAGGGAACAGACAATGTGAAAAGGGTTTTAAACATGTTCTGAAAGAAAAATTTTCAGATCAATGACAGCAGACAAAAGCTGAAGTTAAAAAGACTTTTGATCACATCCCCTACACCTTCTATTAGAAATGAATTCAATATGTTAAATTCAAATTCAGATAGCCTGAAGTACAGAAGCATATAAATTTGAGGGTTTGGTTTCACCCATTAAGATGGTAAGAGCTTATTTGCAAAACGCAAAAATAGACTTGCACGTTGGATTCTGAGGTGTTCAAAACCATAGGCTACTTGTTTAGGTCTGACTGAGCTGAACCTGAGAGATCCAAAAGAGGCTACCACCCTTCTGTTCACCAAATCCTGATAGATCAGGAGGTCAAAGCTACCACCTCCACCAGTCTCAGACTGTCACTAGAACCAGCTTTCAAGGTCCACTAGCTGGGAGCAGTGCTGCCACAAAAGAACAGAGTGTATTGCTGCCTGAACTTTGAGGGTGGGCACCCAGCTTCAGGCAGACACTCCATCCTGCGCTGAGTACCAGGCTGCAGTTCCTCTGGCATCTGTCAACCCACACCCCAATCAGCAAGCAAGTCAGTTGTCTCAGGTACAGCTGTACGGTGGCAGAAGAAGCACTAATGCTGGACAATTCAGTTTTCCTCATTCGTCTGCTTAATTGTGCTTTCTTCAGAGGCTTTGCTTCTCCTGGATCAGGACTAATTCAGATTCCACTTCAGGGAAGTTTTCAGGCCACTTAGTAATTCTTAGCATATGAAGGTTTGACTCTGTCTCTAGCTTCAGATGCTTGTATGTATTTGGCACCAGAAACACAGTATATTAATTCTGCAAGTCTAATGTTAGCTAACCCTTATATTAAAGTCCTAACAACTGAATTAATGTATTAGCCAAGAACCTTAACTTTCAGTTTGATTTTTAAATTTTTGAAGAATACATATCCAGCCCTTAAGGTGGGGTGAAAAAAAATACATGAAAATGTGAGGAAAAGGCAGGGGGGTGGCAGGGACAGAAAGGAAAAAAAGACATGACTCCCAAAGGCTCAAATATTAAAAGAGAAAAAACACCGGATGATAATTTAAACCATTTAAATCTAAATAACTGGGGAGAAAGTGCAGTTTTAACTACTTCAAACAGACATAATGATTCCCAAGTTTGAAAAACTATACATGATAGCTTTTGTAATTATTACGTAAACATATCTGTTTAACATATAAACTACATAATGGCATACACTTAAAATGTTGTGGGGGTTTTCTGCCTTGGAATAGTCTTTTGAGACTAAGTGTAAGATGGAAGACCAGGAGGCTCTTGTCTACAGAGTACGGACAGCCCTGGATTATAACTGGGACAAGGGTGAAGTTGTGAGATGAAAGAAGAAAGGAACAGAGAAAGACAATTAATCTTTTCTTGTAAATGTTATTTTGACTTGTGAGTCACAAAAACTGGAGGAAAGCTGTGAAATTATCCTTCTAGAAGCTGAAAAGGAAAAAAACTCCTTAACTGTGAAATCTGAACTGCTGTCTAGTTATTTCAACACCTGCTTATGGTAAGGCTACATAAAGCTGCAGAATACATTTGTAATAAAAATATATACACTGATATCTGCATGGGACACACAGTATTTGTTTATTCATAAAGCTTACTCTCCCTTCTTATCATGAGAAAACCTTGACAAAATGAGTTTCTTAAGAGACAGCTTGCTGGGGGAATTTTGACAGTTCCCATTTGAGTGTTCTTCAAACCTTTCAGAGGAACATTAGTCTAAAAAAGCATATTGCAACCAGAGAGTTCATTCTCAAAATCTTGAAACCTTTTTGTAAAGCCAGCTGCTTGGGTTTCCTTACACCCTATTTTCATAGCTTTTCCTCAGCAATATCTATATGTCTGCCCCACACAAGGCTAAACCAAAAAAGGAAAAAAAAAAAAACAAAACAGAACAAAACATTAATAGAGATGAAAGACTGAAGAAAATTTAGGAACAGCTTGCTCTGGGATGTTGCCAGGAACAGGAGAAAAGAAACTGGAATGCCAGCATATTAGACAGCTTAGTCATATTCTTTAAGCATGGAAGTGTTAAAAGCAACAAAAAGTTCAATGAAGTTGAGATACGAGATGCTGCTTTGTGAAGGACTCATCTCGTTTTCTCTTCCAATCCAGAAATTCTTGAATCAATCCTACACTAGAACAAAAACATTTCAGTTACCTGCCTAGTTACACTGAGACTTTCCAGAGCTATTAAAATACCATAATGAATGTTTTCTTTGGACTATGAAAGAAAAAAATGCTTGTCATTGATTTGTTTTCCTCAGGGCAAAGCTAATGGAGAACCTAATTGAAATATCATCCCCATTTACTTCTTTGCAGGTACACTTAAAACTTCAACAATCCCAAGTCTGTATGTAAGCAAGAAACTCTCATGAGTGTGCAATCTTAAACAATTTCCTAGACATACTTGAATCTAATCCAAGTCAGCTGTACACTCCCAAAAAGAATCATTAAAAGCATCAGCATCTTTTCTTGGGAAACACTCGAGAACATAAGGAAGAATACATTTTGCTCTATGCACATACAGTTGATTGACTTCAGTCCTTATTTTTTAGCCTCTACTACCTAGTGTGAACCTGTTTGTCCCTCCTCCCCCCATAAACACTTCTCAGTGCCTATTCTTTTGAACAGCTTACAACATTGTGTTTAATTAAAGCCTAGGGCCTACCATATATAATTTTCTTGATCTTCTGGTTATTAAAAATTCCCCTGTTCTTAATTCAAAATTCAGGAATATTTAGAACAACATATGTTGTAATACTAGTACTATATCTTACATCATTTTAAAGCAAAGAAGAGATCTCTTTGAACATCCCTGTGACAGCTAGCTCTAGCTGACAATTTTAAGATCAGTAACTTGGTATTTAAAAGTGAACTGAGCTTTATATATGAGCTCAAAATTATCCAGTTTAGCTATCAGACCACTGCCTTTTAGGTAAAAGCATTAAACACCATTTTAAAGCTCTACAGCTCTACTCATTATCTGCTTCATGTAATTTTACTGTTTTCCTCGTGTATTTTTATTTTTCAGCTTAGTTAAATGTTCTGACATACTAAAACAGTTTTAAAAAATCACCTTTCAGAATTACAGAATGCAAACATTTGCTATGGAGTTCTGAACATGCTCCTCACATTAGCATCAAAACAGAAAGGTGGACAAGAGTGGTTATAAGTATCTCAACAGGGATTTGTTTCAATTATTTAATCATTTCACTTGACCAGCATTTACACTGTTTCTCTCAACTCTGTGATGTCTAATAGAGGAGTCTGCTGCGAGAGGAATGTCAGCCAGTTTGCTGGAAAGAGCCAGAAGAGCTGCATCCCTCACCATACGGGGACTTCTGAGGCAAACCACTTTGGGATTGCACAGGCCACCGACCTTGCCAAGCATGTGTGCCCACCAATAGGGAAGACTGAAGCTTGCTAGTAGCAATATTTAGACAGCTCAGGAGCCAAATCTCTCCTTGCATAGCTTTGGAAACAGACAGGTGAAGGTTTGCCAGAGAGCAGTCCCCAGTTTAGTATCAAGTGACAAAATGCATACGTCCCTGGCAGGCTGACACAGCCACAGTCCAAGAGGTGGACAGCCCTCTGTCAGACCTGGGCCAGGATTGCTCCTGCTTGCACACACCACGCTACATCAGCTGGGATCCTCTCTTACTCACTTGGTTTTTAGTTAGGTGCATATACTGTTAACCTGTAAGGGTGCACTGACAAACACTCCACACTTGCCTGAACCCCCAGGCACACACAAAACCACACAGCTGCCATTTCTTAGTGAATCTGGTCTCTGAATGCATCACATAAGTCTTTACGTGGCAGTCATCGCACAGTAATACCCAGTTTGGACCATGCTGTTATAGTCATGGTACTCTGCATGGCAACAAATTACAGGTGTGGGATTCCATGTCAGCTGCAGTGGAAGTGGGTTTGAGTGTGCTCCTCCATCCACCTGTTGGGTGCTGGCTCCTCTGAATTTCTCATATGCTTTTCTTCAGATCAAGCAGTACATGCAGTTTCTCTCTTGGTGACCAAGAATAGATCAACAGGTAGTTGTTTTTCCTACTTCTAGCCCATTTTCGTGGTAATTTGGCATCTTTTCAACATGCAACACAAATTATTTTCTTCTTTCCGTGGGAATGACATTTTGCACTTGATCTGCACTTTGTTCTACTGTGGGCAGCTGTAACAAAGGGGAAAGAGAGAAGCCTCAGTTCCCAAATTACTGAAAACTATGGACTAAAACAACACAGTGACTAATTCTTCTACAGTGAAAGATAAATTGGATCCTCCCTAAGGACACGAGCTATGTCCCAGAGGAGTCTACCTAGCACTCTGTAAGCTGCTGTAGCAGATTCTTTGCACTTCACATTAGTCACGTAGTTACTCAGTAAAGAGAAAGGAAAAACCTGATCATCCAGATGAAAGTTCTCACCATCCAACAAAGCACCACAAGCTTTTCAGTCGTTGTTTAAGAATTTTATACAAAACAGAAAATCTTCAGTGTAACTTTTCTTCAGAATGCACCGTAGTCACTTTTCTGGAAGGTAAAATGTACCTAAGATACACTGGAGCTATCTTGATACTGTTAAGCAAACCAGGACAGAACCAACAGGATGAAGAGAGAACTCATCCCAGACAATATCAATAGACTACTATAGGTTTCCCTTCGTCCAGGCAGAGGGGATTAAATTTCACATCCTTGGTCAGCACGGTGCTCATTTTTAAGACTATGTCCAACTAAGAAGATAGAGAGAAAATCATTATAATGAATTTATCCCCAGTCACAATTACTCAATGAATCTGAACACCATGAAACTATACCTCCAGCTCAAGTTTGCTGCCTTCCTCAAGGGATAGTCCACTGTGGACATAATGCAAAACTTCATACTAAAACACAACACAGCTTTACTGCTTATCTACACTGGCCCCTAAATACTTAGTGATAGAACTCAGATGTCAAGCTAAAAATATAGCTTTCACACTCCTTTCCCAACCTGATACTGCAACAGTCTTTCAAATAGACAGACTTGAAAAAAAAAAAAAAAACCACAAAAATCCCTAATATAAAACTCTGCCTTCCCACACCAGCTTCTTTTTTTTTTTTTTTCTGTGAACAAGTATCAAGAGTAAGAATCCAGAGCTGCCTCAACAACTGCAAATCTCTGTTTTGCCTATTAAAATATAACCTAGTTCCAGGAATGTCTTGATTAAGATGTAAAATTTTGTAGGGACAAGATACCTGGATCAAATTTGAAAAGTCTTTTTAAACACTGATGGGGCCCAGAATAAAAACTGACTAGGTTATATATCATATTCTACAGCTAGAATTCAGAAAAAAACCATTATTTTAAAGAATTTTCTACACTCAGATTACTCTCAATCCACTAAACAAAAAAAAATTCTTATAACTCTGGCATCAAATTAAGAATTTTATTTACTGAAGAAGAAAAAAAAAATAAAGTAGAACAATGCTTTACGTTTAGTTTTAAGGCAAACATACTGTCCTCATTAAATACTTGACAGACTTCAAGTACAAGCAGCACAATACTGGCCAGCTGCAACTCAGGCTTTCATTCATATGGTTAATATCACACACTGAGAATTTCTTGATGTTTATGGTTAGCTTAAAGTTCAGAGCAAAGACCTTTTTTGAAGAGGACAAATACTTATATTGTTAGTTTCTTTTTGACATTGTTCAGAACTTCATTACAATTGCTGCAGGACACATTATGGACCTCATTCAGACAAAAAAAAAAAAAACACAATAACAACCAAACAAAAAACAAACCAGTAAAATTCATACTTACCGTTGAACTTGCTCTTATATACTCCCTAAAAGGCAATTTCTTCAAAGTCAGTACATTCTGTCGCACACTTGTTCTTAGCCTGCAGGGCTTTAGAAAACAGTAATATATGGTGGTTTTTTACATAAATGTTTGGAAAAAAAGATGGCATTCATTTTAGCATTCTTATCAGACAGACTTTCATGAACACTGCTTATAAGGGTCTAAGAGCCACCACCTAAAAGCATTTAAAAAACATACCATGGTAGGCTCCACACTGATAACATAACCAAAAAAAAAAAAAAGATCATTTGAAAAGGGGTCTATACAACATCTATTAACTTTTTAAATCCTCCTTCTTTTCAGTTGTGAAGCTTATACCAAGGCACAGCATTTTTTTTTTTTAATGAATATCAAAAAAATAATCTGAATGAAACTCCAGTGAGACAGTCATTAGCACTACTGTGTTATGGGGAAATGCATATTATTCCAGCCAATGCGAGTAGCACAGACTAGGACATATTCTAGAGAGGAAAGAACTAGTTAGAGAAATA
>NW_010097575.1:21512-22510 GCF_000699245.1 Pterocles gutturalis
TTCTGCCAGACAACTCTCTCTCACACACACATACACTTTCTCTCATTTAAAATTCATGAAGTGTTACTTTCGTTTCCTGTCTCCAAGATGAGCCCTAACACTCTTGCCAAAAGCAAGCTAACACAGTGTAATTGTTTTTCATCTAAATTGTATGTCCAACCTCCTTAATTTTCAAATAACATTGATGATGCTGCTTTGGTACTCAACTGCCGACAAAGTACAGGGCACATAGGCAGATGGGCATGATGAGAATTTTTAACCACTACATCTCTCAGTCAGCTTACGGAACGTGGGAAAACGTGGAAATATAGGAGAGAAGAAAAATGTTTTGAAAGAACTAAATGGTTCCTATTTTCATTAAGAATAACTTAGAAAAACAAATAATGAAAGAAGCAATTCAGAACAAAGATGTCCTGAGGCATTTTTAATCTGCTATATTCCATAGAGCTAAAAGGTCTTTTTGAAAGGTTACAAAATGAAAGAGAATGATCGGAAAGCACAAAGGCAGCTTTCTTTTTTAACAAAGACACAAGCCTTTCTTCTGAGAGAAAAGCAGCTTGATCTTCACAAAAGACACTTGTAAACTGCTGAAACCATAAACTGGAATCTAAAGTTATCATCCTTTGACTTTCTCAAGTTCGTAGATGCATCCGAACTGCATACTTGCACGGATGTCCTATTTTTCCTCTTTGACATCCTATTTCATATCATCTAAACAGACCTGTGAGATGCAGCTTTGAGAAACCAGATCCACATGGAAAAATACAAGGAAAGCCACGAAGAGTCAGATTCTCAAAGCGTACCCTCAATGATGGTCAGCCAGTGCAGACAGACATGCAGCTTTTAGTACTGATTGTGTTTGTTCCAGTTAATTTAGTACCTTCCCAGGTTAAACCATTGTTCTCTAATTACATCCTCTAAGCTCTCCAGAGCAGGCGCCAGGGAGTGTACTGCTTTCCTTGTTGTGCATGTAAACCACGTGGCTTCAGCAGCTGCAC